>NC_133527.1:116225136-116322636 GCF_048544455.1 Silene latifolia
TGCACAACCATGAAACTCTCTTTTATCGCATCCTACTCCTCTTAAGACAAATGTTACGTCCTCGTAACTCACTAATACTAAATCTTTAGCTATATCTTCTCATTATCCTCATCACCAGCACATGTCAAAGATAACCGCCTATAATCTAAACACTCACCATTCTTATATCCAAGGCTCTCTTACATAAACAGTTCTCATACCTCAATTCACTTGGCACACCACCTAACCTATACCACAAAATCATTAGCTTAACCAAAACTTCAACTGTTCCCTATTACTGCCAAAACGATATAGTTCTCTATACATGCACCTATCTCCATACCCATAACTCACGATCTATAATTATTACACACACTCGCACTAGATCCTCAAGTTCTTTTCTTTCATTACCGCAAAACTCATCCATAACTTAACATGAAACTAATTCCCAACACCCTATACTAATTGTCTCAATAAAAGATTATGAACCATCTGCAGTTTCCAAATCAGTACAACACATGTTCCACAATTCGCTTGCAATCACCATGTCTACCAAAGCCTCATCTAAAACAAGGTCAAACTAATGTAACAACCTCTCACAACTGTGTCACATCAACAGAATATCACTATACCATGACAACAACGGAAACATACACAACTCTCTTCCATATCATACTCTACCCTCACTCCCAAGCTGAAACTGGTAAGAAACATCAATAAACAAAACAACCATCTATCTGTCTAAACTGAAACTCACAGGAAACAGCAGCAACAAAAAAACAATCTATGCATAACTGGTATGTACTTTCGAAACTCGAATAGTATCAGCCCGTCTACTCCACCACAACCAGTGACGGCATCGCAACACCGCCACCAACAGCCGCACCGCAGCGCGATAATACCCGCATCACAACACGAAGTACCTTGCCCGGATCACCACCCGAGGCACAACAACCACATCAATAGGCATTACAACCACATATAATTCCCATAAACACTGACTCAGTATAACTTTCGGAACAAGAAAACTTACTCAAAACTGCTTTAATAGATCACAACACAACATATTATACGGAATAAACTGACAAGAATCTCATGAATATCATCCATACCTTTTCACCGAATAAACATATATCATGAATACACATACCAATATAACTAGCCATGCCAGATCACCCAAACTATCACTTTTGAACATCATTCCATTAGTTTACCGTACCCAACATATATCACAAAACATTCATATAACTACTTTATAACTATCACACCATACCATTTCTCGTCAGGTCAGAACCTCACACAAACATTTATACACATCATAGACCCGTAATCACATCCAACTAGTCAATCCTGAACACGTAAGTTACCACTTGATAAAAGTTACCTCTCGCCCGAGCTTAACTCGTATGCCCTCATAACATACTCTCCCATTCGCATAACCATCACCCCCTGCCAAATATAACCATACAGTTAATACTCAACTAATAGAAACCGCCTCCTAAGACCACGTCTTATACTTCCTCACAACCGTACATTTCAATCCGGCCTATACAAGATCAACCTCTTTAGAATTGCTATCTTTCTTATCTATCATCACCCTTAACCACTAGTGACAATACCATAATACCACCTTTGCTCGTATAACAAACCTCTTACACTCATCCCTAAACCTCACGGTTTCTTTCCTATCTTTGGTTAATATCCCAAATCACGACATCAACTCCACCAACAAAATTTACCTCAACCTTCTTCCCAATACTATTCTTAATTGTATCGTCACCCAACTCACCACCAAGATCTCCTATCGTGCAAATTCTTCACCAAGCTTTTTACTTTCCTTAATTCCTTGAAACTCATGATTAACATGTCGTCCTGGAACCCCTACATAACCGTTAACTCAAATCCTCATGATAGTATCACACATCTCGACGATTCATTACTTCTATATCACATAACTCCGGTCAACATTTTCCTCAGATTACTTTTTATCCTTCTTTTCTCTTTACACTCAACAATACCAATTTAATAGTTCAACTCCTTATTACTTCTATCTAGCTCTTTAGTGCTCCGGTTACCTTCTCATTGCTCCAAAACTCGAATCCCATTATTTCATATCAGTATCATCTCACTCTTTCTTACCATGGATCTTCTCTTAT
Organism: Silene latifolia; assembly: GCF_048544455.1. Classification (NCBI taxonomy): domain Eukaryota; kingdom Viridiplantae; phylum Streptophyta; class Magnoliopsida; order Caryophyllales; family Caryophyllaceae; genus Silene; species Silene latifolia. The sequence continues at coordinate 116,227,272 of NC_133527.1, forward strand.
CATGTTATCACTTACATTTATCACCAATCAGTCCAGACCATCTCATGCTATCACCCTTTTTTTGTCTTTTTTTTTTAGAATCTCAAAACTCATTTCATACCGTTAATTGCCCAAGGAAATCACACATTAGTTTCACCTCTTGATAATAAAAATTCCCAAACTCGCTCACTATCTGCAAATCCACGTCGTGGCATGTCTCCACTAAGTTCACTATATACTCCTCTTCTCCATCCCTCTACAGCAATCTTTCATTACATACATTCTTAACCAACACAATCTAACCATCTCTCTCCATAATTCCTTACACGTCTCAAGTTGCTACTATCCATATCCTTCCATTCAATATTTTCATTCTCACGTTCCTTAGACTCACATCATCCCTTGCCCACATTCAATTACTTTTACATTATTCAACACACAATCATATCACTCATCTCATCCCACAAAACATGCTCCATGCCTCAGTAAGCCTTAGAAATCTTCCTTTTCTTTTTCCACTATCTATCACAACCACATATAACTCCTGTCCTCCCCACCAAACTCATGCTCACCACAGACGCCACTCCTTACATCATAAGATTGAGTAACTTACGCATCAGGACCAACACATACGTAAAACAATGCATAAAGAAGCAAAATAACATCTTTGAATCAAACACAATATGCAACGAAGTCAAAAGATGAAGGTCAGAAGCACTCGATCGAGTACATGTCACTCGATCGAGTGAGTGACTTACTCGATCGAGTAGGTGAAGGTCAAAAGCACGTAAAACAAATTACCAAGGCTACCCGATCAAGTAAGGGTTACTCGATCGAGTAACAAGAGGTGCACTCGATTGAGTGATGGCCACTCGATCGAGTACCCTATGCATTTCTTAGCACTGTCCAATTTTCGTAAATTTTGGGCGTGTGACCTATCGTTAGAATCGTAAAAGAACAAGCTATCACCTTCAATTGGAATCATATTAAAATCATTTATGAATCTCAAGTTATAACAGTTTAAAGACAACTTTGCTGTAATCGGACAAAATAACTATTTGATTTTTACTTCCAAGCAACTTAAACAACAACAAGGTAAACAAAACAACATAATACTCATAAAACCAGTATCCCTAACCACATTTTACTATCTACAAAAGGCAAGCAACAACATCCATCATGCACTACCCACATGCTTTTATTCTATAACCTTTCGTAAGACAAAACATACTCATACATTACAAATCCCATTTCCATGTTACTAATACAACAATATTACAAATACTCTTCGTCACCTAAACATATTCATAATCACGAAATTCATATTCTCATGCAATTGCCACTCCATCTTTTCCAATCAATTCATCCATTTCAACCACATTCTTCATACAACATATACATATGAACAATAGTGGACAAGTACATAAGCTTATTATACAACTTTACGCGAACAAAATATACGTATACGACACAACATTCCTATTCACATGTTACTATTATGCCACATTATAAATCATCCATCATGCAACATCATTATTCATCGCATATCCTCATATATGAAGTACTCCCCTTTTTGCACCACATCATTCATCATTCTCGTATACCTTTCCAACAATTCCAAACAACCTTGTAAACCAACTATCATGCAAGATGCCTATTCACAACACTTTATCATATATCCACTTCATCATTTTCAACCATTTCTATACAACACATCATCCAGCATACACAATAGAACATTAGTAAACACATAGCGATCCCATGACAACCCATAGTAACCGGTTCAAAATTGTAGAGCGAGTTCGCGACTTTAGGACGTCTCCCAAGTCTTTGCATTAGCTCCTACAACTCCTACCCGGGTTCATTTTATTTTAACTCTCTAGATTCATTGGGTTCATTAGTTACAGGTTCCAAAATCGTCTCTCTGATACCACTTTGTGACACCCCCATATTCCAAGTGCCTTATCAGGACCACTTAGGTATAAGAAAGTCACCATCTCGGTTACCCGAGGCAATGATAATCATAAGACAATGAAGAAACATAATTTAAAAGTAGAACGGTTTAAGCGATTACATGTTCAAATCCCAAAACTGTTACACATCAATTCCAAAACTGTCTACTAACAAAACTGTCACAACTAGAAGACATCGTCTAACACAGCGGAAGACTCTTCTAATTGCCACGTGATGACTCATCCCAGCTATCCCATATGCGTCATATCTTACCTGCTCAATAACTGCTCACCATCACACGAATGGATCACCACAGTTTTTAAAACAATTAAACGGGGTCAGTACTAATTACACGATACAAACAAATAGAAAGCAATTGCCAAACAGCTCAAACAACATATCAATCCCCAGTCTCCATCATCAATCTCCACACAACTGACTACACACTAAAGTGTGTAGCCCTGCCAAAGTACCCATCGCAACAGGTACTCCTTGCCGCCAGTGGGGGACCGCAGTCGTTCCCAACTAAGCCCCGCTCATCTCCATCGAGCGATAAACCCATGTTCAGTAATGTGCACATCCCTTCTGTGGCGGGTTCCATAGAAGGCGAATCAAGGGCGTGAAGCCACTCACGCAAGTTACTCCACTCAGCCAGGGACGCACCGCGAAGATCCCAGACAGATACAACAGCAACAATCAACGATATTAATTAACAACCGTCACAATCACCAGCAGTACGATAAATCAACAATAATAATACAACCACCACACACATCATGTAATTAATACCGAGTAGGAAAACCCTACCTGGAAAGCAACACAAAATCAGATGATCTAAACAGCTACTCAGAATCTCTCCTCAACAAAGCCTCCTCCTATACATACGTACATATTATCACTACCGTAACCACATAATCACAAAAACCCCCAAATCCCCAAATTAGGGTTTAACCAACTGGTCGGTCTGCTTTGAGCTTAGATTTCAGTTACTTGTCGTTAGGAGTACCTAGACCAAAACAATATTTATAATCTTCACAAATAACTCTATTTTTAGTAAATGGGGCAAGTAAAGGTCGGATCCCAAGGAACGGGTATTGATGTAGGATTTTCGATTGCAAGTAGTGGTGTCTAAGGGTGTCACAATTTGGGTTGAGATAAGAAGATCACTAAACTAAATAACAATAAAAGTTAACAACCAAGATGACTAAAAAGAGGTGTAAACAATTGATTAAAAGCACTAGGGTGTCATGGGTTCATAGGGGATTCATGGGAATTGATCATACAAACATATTCTCAAGTTATAAGCAAGCAATTATTGTTGTGATAGGATCGAGTTGGTTTATATCTTACAATCCTAGGAAGGTTTGGGTCCCGGAGCCGAATCGATTAGATTGTACAACACCTACAAGTCGACTTAATCCTCCCTACTCAACTATATGCATGGTCTAATGAGACTCGAGTTGGTTTATGTCTTACAAGTCTCATTGAAAAGGTAAGTGATAGGTAAAAACTGCAAGGATTCATAGGCTCGCATTTGATCAAACATAACATGTGCATAAGTTGAGATCACAAAAAGCAAGCAAATAAATTATGTGAACATATTAGATTAAGCATGAATCATCCCCCATGTTGGTTTCTCCTAATTCCCCATTAACCCTAGTTAAGGAAACTACTCAATCATTATCAAGTTTAACATGTTAACAAGGTTGTCAATCATATCAACAAAGCAAAACATGATGAATAAGTAAAGATGATTAACAATAATTAAAAAGGGATTAAGAGAATTATACCTAATGATGATTCCAAATTAATATGCAAAGAATAATAGAAGTACTTGATGAATGATTGGAAGGTTGTCAATCCTCCAAATAAACCCAAATAATCTTCAATTACCCAAAATAAAGGATGAACAATAGAGAAATTCCGGAAATGAGATTTGTATTAATACTTGATTAAAAGTTGATTACAAGATTAAAGAGATATTAGAATAATATAAACTACACTAAAGATTGATAAGATGAACATGATAATCTAATTAGTATAATGGGGTATTTATAATGGGGATTAGGTGCACAAATTAGGGTTACTAAGGGCTTAAATGACGATTAAGTCCTTAAGAAAATTTGAGGAAATGCTCCTCTTGAAGAAAGATGCGAGTCTCCTTTTTGCTAGTCTTTCGAAAATATGCGCATCCCGAATAGAACAAGAAGAAGTCGGGCTGCACTGGACAACAATCCGAGCGTCCAAAAGGTCGGGACGAGCGGATTGTGCAGGCGGTGGACGAGCGGCCAGGCAGGTGGGACGCTCGGATTGTGGAGCTCTTGGACGAGCGTCCCGATGCTGGGACGAGCGGATTCCAGTCCAGTGAGCTTTTCCTTCTTTCCTTTTTTCCTTCTTCCAACAATCCTCCAGGTTCTTATTGGAGATGCAAGAATCTTCTTCATCATTGCCCATCTACTACATTATTTACAAAGGCCTTCTAGTCTTATCTTCACTTTGATGCTTGGTCATTAGATTCGGTCAATTTAGCTCTATTTTCCCATGAAAATGCAAGGTTTGCACTTCTCTCCTACCAAGGAAACAAAACCTCAAAGAATATGCAAAACAAAGAACTAAAGATAGTAAATGACCTAAATATGCACTAAAAAGCATAGGAGCGAGGCTAATTCGGGGACTAAATATGCTCAAATATTGGTCACATCAAATATCCCCAAACCGAACCTTTGCTCGTCCCGTGTAAAGAGGTGACAAAACTAGGACCCTTATTTAAACTAACCTACTAATATAGTCGATATGAGACAATTAGAGGGTCTCACTCCGCCTCTTCAACTCACAACAAGACAACCATGAGGTAGGATGCCTTCTTGCAAGGCAAGGTGGGTCTTGCCAAAATAGCGACACATCCAATCATTAAAGCACACAAAATCAAGTAATGGATGCATCTACAAAAGGAATAGCCACTTTCCTCATCTAAGTGGCGGAAATTATCTAAAGGGGAAGCAATTCAAGGGTACACACTCCGTCATAGATATGGTTTCTTCAAACTACTAAGCCTAGAAGGATACCAATAAATCACCTCCGAGTTGTGTCAAGCTAGAGTACCTTTGTCCTCAATCGTTAAATGCTTTTGTCAAGAGTAGACTCCCTATGGTGTTAGAAACACTGGAGGATCGTGGAATTCCCCTTCTTGCCTAGACAAGAAGAAGGGTCGTCCCCTCTCTACCATGCACAAAAGTGGATATGATGGATAAAGGGATCAATAGGATTTGAGTTTCATTTGGGAGTTTGCTTTTGTTGTTGTTTTCCCCCCCAATTTCTTGTGGCATATAACATTTGAGAACACTTATTTTTTTGCCATTTCTTTTGATGTTTGGCATTTCAATACTTGATAACTTTCAACTTTTCTTTGCATTTCTTTTTGAACATTTTCAAAGTCACCCCATTTGTAGGTAGGGTGCTTATATTTGAAGCATAGGAGTCTATTTTTGCTCCTCTTTTCTTTTGATGCAATTTGCAAACTTTTTAAACTTTCATTTCATTTCTTGAACTCAAATTTTGAACAATTTTTGTGCCCATTCCCTTTGATGACAAAATATGGTAGAACATGGATGAATGATGGTTGTAAGGTTTCAAGGGTCATCTTGGAATAAACGGTAGCCAAGGAGTTACCACACCACAAGGTACTCTTGACTAGGCCTTAATCCATGGGTCAAAGGACACTAGCATGGCACATCCTAGGGTATTTTACAAGTATTCTAACAAGCAAAGTCTTGAGAAGAAAAAGCATCTACTAGGGCCATATATACACTTTTCAAGCTTCCCAAATAGACGGCTTCACAAAAATTTTCCTAAATGCAACTATATGCCATGATGCAACTAACATATATACATCCTAATGCATATGCTTCTACCAACTAGTATGTCATATAATCTAAATGGAAGTCCTAGATTCACATTGTTTATACCGCATCAATCAAATTAAAGCCACAAAGTCATTAACATAAAGAGGAAAAAAGAGATTGGAAAGATCATACCATGCGGTCTTCAATATCCTTATGTCTCGGATGTGGTATAGTCGATCAATGTGAACAAGGATGAACAAACACAATATATACAAAAAAATATATATAAAAGACTACACTACAAAGGGAAATAAACTTGTTTTTGGATTTTCAATTTTCAAAATTTTTTTCGTTTTTATGTTTATGAAACAAAAAGACATGTTTTTGTATTTTTCAAAATTTTTCAAGTTTTAGATTTTGGAATATAAATTCCCATCCCCCACTTTATTTTGTACATTGTCCTCAATGTACATGTAGGAGTAGGAATGAAAAAGAAAGTACATGTTTTTTGGATTTTTGAATAAATGCAATGATATGAATGAATGCATGCTCTAACTAAATGCAATTCTATATGATATATATATATATATATATATATATATATATATATATATATATATATATATATATATATATATATATATATATATATATATATATAGAGCAAGATCCTAGTGAGTCCACCTATATATTTGAGTCCATGAGTCCATAAACAATATCACGCACTATACAAAACAATATCACAAATTTTTTTTTTAGAAATTTGTTTTCAATTTTTTTTTCCGAAAAAGTTTTTTTTTTTTTTTTTTTTTTTTTTTTTTTTTTTTTTTTTTTTTTTTAAGATGTGATATTGTTTAGTATAACGTATGATATTGTATTACAAATAATATCACGATTTTATTTTTTCAAATTTTTTTTTTCGAAAATGTTTTTTTTTTTTGTGTATGCTGTGATATTGTTTAGTATAACGTGTGATATTGTTTATTGTATTACAAAACAATATCACGATTTTTTTTTCGAATTTTTTTTTTCAAAAACTTTCTTTTTTCAGTTGTGATATTGTTTAGTATAACGTGTGAAACTGTAAGCTACTATGCTGTGATATTGTGTAGTATAACGTGTGATATTGTATCATGGACTCACGGACTCAAAAAGATAGGATGGACTCATGTGATCCTAATTCTATATATATATATATATATATATATATATATATATATATATATATATATATATATATAACAAATGAATGCAATCTACACTATGCTAGACGATGCATGTGTTTTTGTTATGGCGGAGAGCATAATTTAGATTAGCTCCAATGCATATGCATGGACTTCCCCAAACCAAAATAGACATTATTTCTAATGTCAAGAATTTCGAGGGAGTTCATGCACATGGAATGCAATGCATGAGACTAAAAATTGTCATTTTGGATTTTTTTCAAGTCGGGAACAATAAAAATGAACACCTTAATGATGCCAAGGTATTAGTTCTCCAATGTTGCTAGGACTCCTTAAAATGATCAAGATAAAAGAAAAACAAGAGAAGTAGACAAACCATAAGGGAGGTGTAAGAATGTAGGAGCCTCCAAAAGTTTGCTAGTCCTCACCCATCGTATCATCATTATCATCATCTTCCTCGCTTGAGGCATCATCAACCTCCATGGATGTGGAATCATGTCCACTCTCACTTTCACTTTCTTATTCTTCCTCACTTTCCTCTTCTTCTTGAACTTCTTCTTCTTCTCCTTCTTGGTCACCACTCTCATCAACAACCATTTCCTCTCCACCCGGTCTACCACCAATAGAAGTGCTAGGAAAGAATACTTCCCTATCCGCCCAACTAGGCAAAGGACAAGATGGATCAAGAAGTCCTTGCCTAGCTAGATGTAGAAAGGGTGGGTATTGGGCCTTGTAAGCATTAACTCTATCATTGTAAGCTTGTTTATGCATTTACCTCATGAGTAGAGTCAAGTAATCATTTCCCGCCTTGGCATCTTTGGGGTTGAACTCGTGGTACTCAAATGGGTAAGGTGGGGTGATAATGGAGGAGGAGGGCTCGGCAATTTCGTCCCCTTGGTGTTAAATGATGTACTCTGTCTCTTCGAAGAGTGGGAGAAGGTAGTTCGGTCGATGAACATTCAATCGGCAAATTTTGCTCGGCAAAGTGAAGGATCTAGCTTCATTTGTCAACCACCCAAACTTGTTGTCAAGAGTATCGTTCTTGACCCACTTAAACTTTAGAATCATGGTGGGCAAATCGATAAGATGGCCACCTTTTACCGGTGCATAAGTGTTGTTCTTGTTGAAATCCCGGTTAAAATGCTTAGCCAAATAGGTAACACTAGTCCTCCATTGACAATAAAGGTCGTGCCTTCTTTGCCACGATCAACATTAAGCCATCGATCAACCAAAAGTCGTAAAGCATTGTATGGGTTGGTAAATTCTCTCCCAATGTTCAAAGCCGACTCAAGAAGAATAAAATCGAGTTTGGTAAGATGATTTATGCCATTTCTAGCTATCAAAGTATTCCCAATGACCTTATGCCATACTCTAATGCCCGGATGGTGGACTAAGAGAGCACGACAATCATGAAAACGTGTGAATTTCCTTCCGGAAGTTGCCATCCAAAGAGGAGTGGGGTCGTACTTGGTAGGCATCTTTGTAAATTTTGCATTATCACTAAGGCCAAATATCTTACCCAATTCGTCATAAGATAAGCATCTATCAACATTTTCAAGACGAAACTCAATAATGGTTCGGGTGTCCACCTTTGTGACTTTCAAAGAGCTCAAAAACTCTAAGGTGAGGGAGGAGTATGTCAATTCTTGCATTTTAAACAATTTACTCAACCCCATAGACTCGAAAAAGGTCTTAGTTTGTTCAAGGACACCCAACTTTGACAATGCATCTTCACAAATAAACTTAGTAGGCATGATGGTTTTCTTAGCACAGAGAATGAATTTCTCCCTATGGGAGTCGGAAGTGAAATTTACCCCCGGATAATCGGATAATTGTTCAATGACCGGAGTTGAAGAAGTAGTAGCTTCCATAGGAGGATTTTGTTCTTGAATCTCCGACCTTGCCTCATGGATTACCAAAGCCTTTGATACTTGTTTTGCTTGAAGAGCTAATTGCCTTTTGGAAAGTGTCTTCTTTTGGGGTGTCTTGTTTCCACCTTTTGTTCTTGCCATTCTCCTTTGCTTAATTACACCAATGAAAGATTGAAATCTTCGATTTCTAGTAATGCCCAAATCGATTTAGGATGAATGAATGTTGCTTTGTATCCTGAAAATCAACTCAAAACTTGAAGATTTTGGTGTTTGAATCACTTGTTGTTGCAAAAGGAGTGATTAATTTTTGTTGTGAGGAAGTTTGGATTTGATTTGGTTGAATTTGGTTGAGGGAATTTATTTTTGTTGATGGAGAGGATGAGGGTTTTGGGGTTTGGGTAGTGTTTGTGTTTTGAAAGAATGAAAATGAATGGTAAAGGAGGGTTTAAAGAGAATTGTTAGTTTTGAATTTGCAGAGGGAGACGAGCGGACCAGGGGTCGGGACGCTCGGATTCTTCAGAAAATAGGTTCAGTAACAGACGCCACAGGACGAGCGGACCGCAGGAAAGACGAGCCGATTCCTTGAGCTCGGACGAGCGTCTTTGGCTTAGGACGCTCAGATTCCTTTCCAGGGAGGAATCCCAGAATTTGGCAGAAAAAAGACGAGCGTCTTTCTTATTGGACGACCGTGCAGACTGAGACGAGCGTCTTTCTGGCTGGGACGCTCGGATTAACAGTCAGACCCAAATTTTAATTTATGCAGCTTCACCAGACGAGCGTCTGATGGCTTGGATGCTCGGGTTTCTTCAGGACGAGCGGATTATCCCTCAGGCCGCTCGGATTCTTCCTTGACGACACGGCTTCAGGTCCATCCGTGGGTGCTTCGTAACCCGTGTCATTTCATTCTTCAATTCTTGTGTTCTTCATTGTATGGGCACTACGAAGGCATGAATAGCCTAGGCAATTGCTATCCCCACAATAAGTCAAAGCACTACACATCAATAAATTCATAAGTCCCTCCCTCACTTATCTCAAAATGATGAATATCTTGATCAAGGCACAAAAATGTAAATCCAAAAATGACAAAAATGCAATAGAATAATTGAAATGCAAGTTAGGGAGTTAGAATATTTACAAATGGTGATTTAGGGAGGACTCCACCAAACTCTTATCCAATTGAGATGTCAAGGGGGCATGTTCAATGTGTTGTTGATGTTACTCAACACCTTGAAGAAGTAGTCGAAAGCTTGCTCATTATCATGATAATGATCCTCAATAGATCTTTGCACTTGTTGTTCTCCATGATGGCCTTGGGTCATAGCATTACCAATATACGGATTGAATATCCCTTCAAACTCATCATCCCAAAGACCGCATACTTCGTCTACTTGCTCACTAAAAAAGTCTTGAGTTGATAAAGAAAACTCTCCTTGTTTCTTGTCTTGACCAATGAGGCCTTTTTCTTCACTTGTCATGGGTGAGCTTTTCAAGCTCTCATTGTTGCAATTTCCTTGCTCTTTTGATGGGGCATCATCCACTTTCCTTCTCCATTGAAATTTCAACTTCTTCCTATCATCTTTCCAGCTATAGTGATCAACCATAAAACATGGCTCATGTAATCGGGGAGCTCTCATGGTTTTGTCAAGATTGAAAGTAATGGTTTCATCTCCCACTTCAAGGGTGAGCTCTCCATGCTTCACATCGATCACCGCTCCCGCGGTGTGCAAGAAAGATCTTCCTAAGATAATAGGAATGTTGGAGTCTTCTTCCATGTCAACAACAACGAAATCCACCGGGATGAAGAATTTTCCAATTCTCACGGGAACATCTTCCCATACCCCTAAAGGTGTCTTTGTCGATCTATCCGCCATTTGAAGCGTGATGTTGTTGCATTTGAGTTCTCCCATTCATAGCCTCTTGCTAACCGAATATGGCATGACACAAATGCTTGCCCCAAGGTCACATAAAGCTTTGTTGATTATAGTGTCACCAATAGTGCATGGAATGGAGAAGCTTCCCGGATCCTTGAGCTTTGGAGGTGAATTCCCTTGAAGGATGACACTACTCACCTTAGTGAAGACAATAGTCTCAAGCTTCCAGATTGATTTCTTCTTTGTGAGGATGTCCTTCATGTATTTTGCATAGGCCGGAACGTGATTGATCAATTCCGTGAAAAGAATCGAGACTTCTAAATTCTTCACAATTTCCATAAATTTTCCAAGTTGGTCATCAAACTTAGGCTTAGCTTGACGACTTGGGAATAGAAGTCTAATCACAACGGGCTCCTTCTCTTTGGCCTTTTCTTCATTCTTCTTTGAAACTTCTTGATTGGTGGGTTCTTCTTCCCTAGAGTTTTGCACAACTCTTTCCTTGTCACTAGCCTCTACAACTTCATCCTCAACTTGCTTCTTTGGCCCTTCATATCTTGTACCACTCCTCAAGTGGATGGCACTAACCGTTTCATGTCTTGGGGAATTACTTTGAGGTGGTAATTGCCCGTTTTGTCTTTGAGAGTTTGAAGATGCTAGTTGGGTCATTTGAGTTTTCAACATTTTTGTGTGGGCTAGGATGTTGTTGATGGTGATGTCTTTTGCTTGGCTACCTTTTTGCATTTGAGTGAAAAATTCTTGTTGATTCTTTTGCATTTGGAGGACCGCTTTTTGAACATCAAAACCTTGGTCATTTTGTTGATTGTATGGAGTTTGATTTTGGTAACTTTGGTTTTGGTTGTAAAAGGGTCTTTTATTTTGGTTTCTCATTGGTGGTGGGGTGTATTTTGGTTGAGGGTTTTGAACATTTTGGCTTTTGTGTAAGATATTTGGATGGAATTTGGTATTTTCATTATAATAGTTGGAATAAGGGGTACCACTTTTGTATGCTTGAAAAGCATTCACTTGCTCACTTGTCCCTCTACATTCACTTTGGTCATGTCCCAAAGTTCCACAATTCTCACATACTCCATTTGGAATCGATGAAGATGCTACCATGGCATTAACATGTTGCTTTGGTGATTTTGAGGCTTCTTCAAGCTTAGCCATAGCCTTTTCAAACTTCAAGTTGATGGTGTCATTATGAGCACTAAGTTAAGCTCCCAATTGAGTAATAGAGTCCACTTCATGCTTTCCTCCTCTAGTAGCCTTGCAAGGTCTACGATATTGTGAATTATGGACCGCCATTTCCTCAATCTTGTTCCAAGTTTGATTATCGTCAACTTCGGTGAACATACCATTTGATCCCATGTTGAGAATGTTTCGGGAGTATTCATAAAGACCATTCCAAAATTGTTGTACCAAAAACCACTCGCTAAGTCCATGATGAGGACATGAGTGACAAGTTCCTTTGAATCGCTCCCAAGCTTCATACAAAGATTCTTCGTCCCTTTGCTTAAAACCCGTGATTTGAGCTCTTCTCATGTTAGTCTTTTCCGGAGGGGAGAACTTTTTGTAGAAAGCTAGAGCCAACTTCTTCCAAGAGTCAATTCCAAGAGTAGCCTTATCAAGACTCTTTAACTATTGTTTCGCGGTACCAATTAGAGAAAAAGGAAATAAGACCCATCGAATTTGGTCTTGAGGCACTCCGGTTTGTGAAATCGCATCACAATAGTCACAAAAAGTCTCCATGTGAGAATGAGGGTTTTCACTAGGCATCCCCCCAAATTGGCTTCTTTCTACTAATTGGATAAATGCGGATTTTCCAATAAAATTTCCGGTTAAGTGTTATGGTGTGGGAGTACAATTGGGTAGGTTCTCCCCAGTTGGTACGGAATGTGATGAAAACTTAGGCATTGTGGGTTGATTGTGTGGTTGATTTTGTGTTGGGTTCTCCTCACCTTCTCTGGCAAAAGGGTTGATGAACTCAATAGTATTTGAGTGAATATCTGCAACCTAACCAATACCTCTCAAAGTGTTTCTAGCAAGTCTTCTATTGGTTGTCAAAGTCCTTTCAATTTCGTGATCAATGGGTAACAAGTTACCTTGTGATCTTCTAGACATGCAAAATATCAAACATCTCGAAAACAATTAGAACAAACCTTGAGGAGTTTTACTTCCCCAAGGCAAAGAAAGACACAACTAATAACAATCAATAAAAATCAAATCAAGTTAACACCGTCCTCGGCAACGGCGCTGATACGTGCATTTTATATAGTCTTTTTAGCCTATTTTATGCGCGTATCTTTATGCTTTTATCGTGGTTTTATGCTACGAAATGCCCCGAATATGCTACTTTGGGTTATTTTGTCTTATTTGCAGAAATGAACCAGGAAGTAGTGAAATCAAGCCTTTTACCGTCCTTTTAGCATGCATTTGGAGGAAGAGTGAATTTGGAGCGGGAATGTAGCTATCTTGAGATGCGCAAAGAAGAAAGATAGCTAGGCGAGCAAAGGAAGAACTTCAAACTGCTAGTGCCTACTTTGGAGAGCCATATCTCGGGTTCTACAACAGATATTCAGGTGATTCCAATTGGAGATGAAATTTTGTCCTTTTATCTTTCCAATGCCACCGGAATCACCCTGTTTGACCAAGTAACGAAGAAATGGCAGCCGTTTGAAGTTCAGTGCGCGAAGCAGGAATTACGCGCTGAGAAGTGCTCGATCGAGAGCCAATTTGCTCCATCGAGAGCTACCTATTATGGATCGAGTGATTAAAGGGAAAGAAGTCCTCGATCGAGAGGAATTGTTCTCGATCGAGAGGAATGCCAAGGAATATCACTCGATCGAGTGCTTTAGTTAGTCGATCGAGTGGATTTTTGCTTCGGGCTGGGCTTTAGGTTTAATTCCGTCATTAGGTTTAATAAGCCCTATTTTCTTATAAATAGGGAGTCAGTATGTCGATGTAAACGATCTCTCACACTTTTGCTACATTGCTGATTACTGTTACTTTTGTTCATTTTCCTGGATCTCTTTAATTCAAGAATTCTTTCTTCCTTTCTCTCCTTTTAATGTTTATTATTCTTATTTCCTTTAAGTTTGTTTCCCTTATTTCCATGAGTAGCTAATTCCCCCTAGTATGTTAGGATTAGGGAAGCCGTGGTAGCGATGCTTTAACTGTATTAAATAGATTAGCCTTGCGATAGGAATTGTATTAGGCAATTTAATTGTTATCCAGTCGAATGTATGCATGCAGGAGACCAATAATTCTAGTTAACCCCGACCTAGATTGAAAGATTGGAAGGGAAGGCTTGCTTAATTACAATAGGGTATTGCAGTGAGGGTGAAAGTTAAGCTGTTTACACTCTAGGGCGGTTTAAGGACCGAAAGGTGACGACCATAGCTCTTCTTATTAATAGTCTAATCGCCTTAATATTCTCGATAGTATAAGATCCAATAGCTGCCACGGTGGACCGACTCCTAGCATACTCCCTTCTCTCTTGCTGTTAATTTCTCTTATTCATTTCCCTCGCTTTAATCTCTAGTTTAGTTAAATCAATTCAACCCCCATTTTTGTGACACCCTGACAGACCGAATTAGACAGATAGATAGCAACATAGCCTCCCTGTGGAGATCGACCCTACTTACTACTAGCTATTAGTTAGTTGTTTTTAGGTATTTATTTTTGGTGTAGAAACGACCGCATCAAATTTTGGCGCCGTTGCCGGGGAGGCAATCTAGTTATTTATTTGTTTAAATTTTATCTGTTTTTAGCCTCAGGGGATTTTTCCCTTGAGGCCGTTTTAATCTTTTGTTTAGTGCTGTTTTGATAGGCCTTACAGGTACTACCTAGACAGTTCTAGGTGAAAGACAGTCAAAGGGAAGGCTTGAGTACCTTTGACCCATCACCGATGTCCCATTATATGGAACAGCCGGTGATCTGCTACGGGAGATGTGGTTCTGCTGAGCACAATGCAGCTGTAGTTGTGCCGCCACATCCGCCCTATCAATGGCCACCGCAACAAGATTCCCCTCATATACAAGGAGAAGACATTGCGGAGCTGAAATCCTTGATGGAGGCACTTGCATTCCAAGTGCAAGAATATGTCTCGCGATTTGATGAGCTCGAGTCTGCAGTTGCTCAATTAGCAGCTGAGATGGAGAGAGAAGAGATCGCAGAGCTGACATATTTAATGAGAATGCTTGTATCACAAATGCAAGAGAGTGATAGATATATGGACGCTCGAATCCCTGAACTAGAGTCACAAATAGCTCGGCAAAGCGGTGAGATGCAAGAAGAAGAGGTTTACCTTCTTTGAGAGCGGTTTTTCTCTCCCGAGGAAACCATGTTGCCCAATGATGAGGATGACTTCTATGACTCGGACGACGAGTTCCTTTCATATTTCACTGCCCCACGTGAAGATTTCAGCTCTATGCAGGAAGAATCACTCGATCGAGTGACTTATAATGGTCGATCGAGTGAATTTCCAGAAGACAGTCCTCGATCGAGTAATATCCCTTCTCGATCGAGTGACATACAGGAGGATAGTACTCGATCGAGTGATGTTGTTACTCGATCGAGTGAGATGCGGGAGAAAGTTGGTCGATCGAGTGATTATTCTGCTCGATCGACTGAAATGGCCATTGGGAGCTTTGGTTCGTCATTTTGGTTTGATTTGGATGACGAGTCTGACGATGATGAAGGTTACGGTAAACCTCCCCTATTCACAGCCGAGTCGGATACACTTGAAGCTGCGATTTACGGGATGGATTCCACTGAGGAGGTTGATGAAGAAGCAGTTGAGACGGTAATTGCTCCTAGCACGGAAGAGGTAATAAACTCTTTTACCTATGATTCCGTGGTCAAGAGCAACCAATCTGAGGTAGTAAACGATAATTTTATTATTGTTTGTCCTAATAGTATTTTGCCTCGTTTGACTCGCGCTGTTTCTTTCAGAGCTATACCCCCTCATATGTGGACGCACAAATTAACGATTTTTCACCGTCCTTATCATTATAAAATTGTTAATCTGAATTGGAGCCCTATATTATCGTCAATTGCTCCCGCGCTCCTATATTTTGTGGATAAATTTAGGAGCGCCCATAGGAAATTTGTTAGACTTAAATGTTTACATATCTTTATTTCCTACTTTGCTATTCCACTATGGTGCTTTGCTTATCTTTGTTGTGTAGCACATGCGCAGCTATTTGACAAAGTTCTTTGCGCGCTTTGAGTCAGCTTTTTGATTGTGATCTTTAGAGAGGCTCGAAGAAAAAGAAGGTCGAGCTGGGACCTGTCTGAAGCTAGCGCTACCCGGGAGGCAACCCGGAGATTTTATTTTGTTTTTTATTTAACTTCAGTTGTAATAAATGGTTTTATACCATAGACTATCTCAGTAAGCTTGTCTTTGTTAGTTGCGGGCTGTTTTCCATCGTGTTTTGCAGGTACGCGCTGAGATCCACTCGATCGAGTAGTTTCTTTACTCGATCGAGCATCTTTGCTGTTGAATCCACTCGATCGAGTGAAGATGTTACTCGATCGACCCCCTGCAGATTAGAGAACCACTCGATCGACCACTATTCCAGTCGATCGAGCAGTTTTAGACGCCCATGTTACTCGATCAGCTACTATCCCTGCTATCGAGTGCTATTGACTTGGATTAGCTTCCTGAGACGGTTTTTCCGGGCCCTTAGCAACCTCCCATTTCATGGTCGGTTTGGGGAGGTCCCCTTATTCGCGCTATCTTGTGAGTTTTTCCGCTTTTACTCTCTTTCTCCTTCAGTTTGCATTTCCTTTCCATGTTTTGGTACAATGGGGGCATTGTACGGTTTGGTTTGGGGAGGTTATGCATCCATATCTGTGTCTGCATATTGTTTTATCTGCATTTCAGTTATCACGTTTAATTTTCTGCTTGCATTGTTATTTATTTCATAAAAATTCAAAAATTCAATAAAAATTGGAAGAAAATTGTTAAATTCGAAAAAATTTCACGTTTATTTTAGCATATAGGTTGAGTCGGAACGGTAGATTTCCATGATGATATTGCACTGCGTTTGTCTTTTTGCTTAAGCCTTGCAATGAACTGTTATCTTTTAGCTTTGTCTTATTGCATATCTACGAGTTTATGTTTAATTTCGCTGAACGAATAGACTTGACCCCAAATTTTGGCAACCTACTTATAATTTCTAAGATTTAGAGCCTTATAAACTGGTGTCATTTGTGACCAGTTTCATGTAGGATTGTGAGTAGTTACTCCTTGCATAACATGTATCATCAATTTGCACATATATGAAATTCAAATTGCTTTTTGCCGTCATACATTCGGGTTAGTGGTTGGTGTCACATGCAGGGAGGTGCTTACATTTTCCCTTTCTTTCATTTTTACCCATAAACTCTACATTAGCCAAATTTGCCTGTTGACCCTTAGCTACATCCAAATTTAGCCTACCTTGTCAAGCTAGTTTAGATTGTTTTGCGGTATATTGTCTATTGTATCAAATGTTGGCGCGTATTCTTTTTGATTCGGAGTTGGTAATCTAAGAAGAAAAGGAGGATGATGAAAAAAGAATTGATGATGAAAAAATGACATGAAAAAGAAAAAAAAAAGTTGAAAAAATGTGAAGAAAGAAACCGTGAAAAAAAAAAAAAAAAAAAAAAAAAAAAAAAAAAAAAAAAAAAAAAAAAAAAAAGAAGAAAAATTCAAAAAATGTTGTTTGGTTGACGGTTTACTCCCTATGTTCTATCTTACATCATTTGAGGAGTAATATCAGTTTGGTTTGGTGAGATTTATGCCAAATGAAGGGCATTGTGCTTATTCTATAATTGAGTTGGAATCGGATGTTGTCATATGGTTTTGTTTAGGTACTAGCTTGGCCGCCTATACCTCCACATTCCCATAAATGTTTTGCCTTTTCCTACCCATTGCCTCACTTTACCATATTTTTGTAAGCCCTCGGCTGTGACAGGACCTTGTTGGTTGGAATGTATGTACGGTAGCTAGAATTGTCTATCATATTAGTTGCATGCATGTTTATGTGGGTCGTAGTTTAGGTGAGCGACTATTTTTCTTTCTCTCTTACATATATATGTTCACCCTTTGCTTCATGAGAGAAGAGTGACCCGTGAGAGTCCATTGTTAAAGGTCTTGCAAGGTCGACGGTTCAGCTTTATTTATAAACATCCTATAACTCGTTTGCATTTGACTGTCTACTATAAGTGTTAGTTTGCTCGCATTAAATTGGCTTAAGTGGGCATTTGTAGCTAGCTCTGAGTTATCTTTTTCCGTTCCTTAGTTGCATTTTAGTTTACTCGGGGACGAGTAAAGGTTTGGTTTGGGGAGTTTTGATACGTGCATTTTATATAGTCTTTTTAGCCTATTTTATGCGCGTATCTTTATGCTTTTATCGTGGTTTTATGCTACGAAATGCCCCGAATATGCTACTTTGGGTTATTTTGTCTTATTTGCAGAAATGAACCAGGAAGTAGTGAAATCAAGCCTTTTACCGTCCTTTTAGCATGCATTTGGAGGAAGAGTGAATTTGGAGCGGGAATGTAGCTATCTTGAGATGCGCAAAGAAGAAAGATAGCTAGGCGAGCAAAGGAAGAACTTCAAACTGCTAGTGCCTACTTTGGAGAGCCATATCTCGGGTTCTACAATAGATATTCAGGTGATTCCAATTGGAGATGAAATTTTGTCCTTTTATCTTTCCAATGCCACCGGAATCACCCTGTTTGACCAAGTAACGAAGAAATGGCAGCCGTTTGAAGTTCAGTGCGCGAAGCAGGAATTACGCGCTGAGAAGTGCTCGATCGAGAGCCAATTTGCTCCATTGAGAGCTACCTATTCTGGATCGAGTGATTAAAGGGAAAGAAGTCCTCGATCGAGAGGAATTGTTCTCGATCGAGAGGAATGCCAAGGAATATCACTCGATCGAGTGCTTTAGTTAGTCGATCGAGTGGATTTTTGCTTCGGGCTGGGCTTTTTAGGTTTAATTCCGTCATTAGGTTTAATAAGCCCTATTTTCTTATAAATAGGGAGTCAGTATGTCGATGTAAACGATCTCTCACACTTTTGCTACATTGCTGATTACTGTTACTTTTGTTCATTTTCCGGATCTCTTTAATTCAGTAATTCTTTCTTCCTTTCTCTCCTTTTAATGTTTATTATTCTTATTTCCTTTAAGTTTGTTTCCCTTATTTCCATAAGTAGCTAATTCCCCCTAGTATGTTAGGATTAGGGAAGCCGTGGTAGCGATGCTTTAACTGTATTAAATAGATTAGCCTTGCGATAGGAATTGTATTAGGCAATTTAATTGTTATCCAGTCGAATGTATGCATGCAGGAGACCAATAATTCTAGTTAACCCCGACCTAGATTGAAAGATTGGAAGGGAAGGCTTGCTTAATTACAATAGGGTATTGCAGTGAGGGCGAAAGTTAAGCTGTTTACACTCTAGGGCGGTTTAAGGACCGAAAGGTGACGACCATAGCTCTTCTTATTAATAGTCTAATCGCCTTAATATTCTCGATAGTATAAGATCCAATAGCTACCACGGTGGACCGACTCCTAGCATACTCCCTTCTCTCTTGCTGTTAATTTCTCTTATTCATTTCCCTCGCTTTAATCTCTAGTTTAGTTAAATCAATTCAACCCCCATTTCTGTGACACCCTGACAGACCGAATTAGACAGATAGATAGCAACATAGCCTCCCTGTGGAGATCGACCCTACTTACTACTAGCTATTAGTTAGTTGTTTTTAGGTATTTATTTTTGGTGTAGAAACGACCGCATCAGGCGCCATTTTTGGTCGGTCCGCTTTGAGCTTAGATTTCGGTTACTTGTCGTTAGGAGTACCTAGACCAACACAATATTTATAATCTTCACAAACAACTCTACTATTAGTAAAGGGGCAAGTAAAGGTCGGATCCCAAGGGACGGGTATTGATGTAGGATTTTCGATTGCAAGTAGTGGTGTCTAAGGGTGTCACAATTTGGGTTGAGATAAGAAGATCACTAAACTAAATAACAATAAAAGTAAACAAGCAAGATGATTAAAAAGAGGTATAAACAATTGATTAAAATCACTAGGGTGTCATGGGTTCATAGGGGATTCATGGGAATTGATCATACAAACATATTCTCAAGTTATAAGCAAGCAATTATTGTTGTGATAGGATCGAGTTGGTTTATATCTTACAATCCTAGGAAGGTTTGGGTCCCGGAGCCGAATCGATTAGATTGTACAACACCTACAAGTCGAATTAATCCTCCCTACTCAACTATATGCATGGTCTAATGAGACTCGAGTTGGTTTATATCTTACAAGTCTCATTGAAAAAGTAAGTGATGGGTAAAAAATGCAAGGATTCATAGGCTCGCATTTCATCAAACATAACATGTGCATAAGTTGAGATCACAACAAGCAAGCAAATAAATTATGTGAACATATTAGATTAAGCATGAATCATCCCCCATGTTGGTTTCCCCTAATTCCCCATTAACCCTAGTTAAGAAAACTACTCACTCATTATCAAGTTGAACATGTTAACAAGGTTGTCAATCATATCACCAAAGCAAAACATGATGAATAACTAAAGATGATTAACATTAATTAAAAAGGGATTAAGAGAATTATACCTAATGATGATTCCAAAATAATAAGCAAAGAATAATAGAAGTAATTGATGAATGATTGGAAGGTTGTCAATCCTCCAAATAAACCCAAATAATCTTCAATTACCCAAAATAAAGGATGAACAAAAGAGAAATTAAGGAAATGAGATTTGTATTAATACTTGATTAAAAGTTGATTACAAGATTAAAGGGAGATTAGAATAATATAAACTACACTAAAGATTGATAAGATGAACATAATAATCTAATTAGTATAATGGGGTATTTATAATGGGGATTAGGTGCACAAATTAGGGTTACTAAGGGCTTAAATGACGATTAAGTCCTTAAGAAAAGTGATACCGTCGTTTTGTATCAAAAATTTATTTATAAATCCGAACTAAAACTATAGCTAGTGATAGTAAGGGTCGAACCACAGAGAGACAAGATCAGTTTTGTTTGCTATTTTCAGTCTATAAAAGTAACAATTAAGTGGGGTTTTGAAATTGTTTGATTCTAAAAACTAATTGACGAAATAAGAAGATTCGCAAAAGATAAAAGAGAGATCAGGAACTTCGGTTCACCATGGCTAAGGTCAGGTCAAGAAGATAGCAGAGGTCTCGTAAAACGGTCTCATGGAACATGAGCAAGTTTTTCGATCAATGCTCAATAAACTTACGGTCTTCTAATTCCAATGAATTTCTCAAAGCTGTTGCTCAAAGGAAATTCCAAACCCAAAGAAAACATAACCTACTAATCTTTCAATCTAGCAAGACGGGTTTATCAAAAGGTAATAAGATCGATGCGGAAGAAGTCATACTACAAAATCAACCCTAATTTATGCCATGGCTCACCTCGTTCCCAATCAAGAAAATTAGCTATGCATGATTAAAACTATAACAATCGCAAACTTAAAGACATTTAATGAAATTGACATGGTTGAAACTGAATTTAAGACAAAATATTAAAACTGAATTGCTTGAATAAAAACTAGTAACAACAAGAATTGAATTAACAAGAAATAAAAGAAGAAGGAAATTGTATTAAAGCTTACTAATCGATTGATGAACAATGTAATTGAAATTGGAATCCGTCGTCTCCAAACTAGATCTAAACTTGAGTTCTTGAACAATAAAAAGCATAACCTAAAATTGTTCCTCCGTTCTACTGATAAACGTCCCCCAAAAGTTAATTACAATTGGGCTTTTAAAAGTCTAAAACATAAAATAAGTCTCAGCCTCGCGGCCTGGTCGATCGACTAAGTAGCATGGTCCATCGACCAGCCAATGCAGTGCAGTAGCTTCTGCTGAAATTCCACGGTCGATCGACTGAAGAGGTTGGTCGATCGACCAACTGAGCTGTGTAGTAACTTCTTTCCCTCTTCAAATCAGCCTCTTCACTCCAATGCACGCATCCCGAGGTGAACGAGTTCGAACTCCCTTCTTCCAAGCTTCCCTGAAGTTGCCTCCGGAGGACGATTTAGGCTTGATTTAGCTCACTTCCACTCATTCCTACAATAAATCATAGAAATTGCAAAGTAAACCGTTTCGAAAGAAATAGTAGCTTTAAGCTAACGAATACACATGGAAATACGTGCCAAAATTGCAAATAAAGTGCACAGAATATGCACGTATCAAATCTCCCTAAACCAAACCTTGCTTCTCCCCAAGCAAGCACTATGACCCAACTAAAAACCTAATGGAAAGGAGTATATCTCAGAGCTAGCTACAAGTCAATGCTAAACCGTTTAATGCACATAATCAACCACTGCAAAGCTCAAAGCAAGTGAACAAATTTATGCATATTATGGAATTAAATCGGGCGTTCGACCTTGCAAGACTCATAAATTTGGACTCTCCCGGGTCACTCTTCCCTCAGCAAGACAAATGGTAAGAATATATGTAGAAGAGAGGGAAGAAAATACAGACTCTCACCTAGACTACGACCGACAAAACATGTATGCTTGACTAGTATGAATAATGATTCTAGCTACCGTACACACGCATAACCACCGTCAAGGACTATTACATGCCGAACTATTGCAAGATTTGGATATGTGAGGCTAAGTGGGAAAGAAAGGGCAAAACAAGTATGGAAATGTGAGGGTAAGAAGCCAAGCTAGTACCCAACAATCAATCTGAAACCGTATCCCGTTCCTCCAACTCGAAATATAAACCATTGCCTCTAAATGTCTAGGCAACACACTATCCCAAAATAGACACCTCCAATTCATAAAATAAGCACATGAGGTGTATTCTCAACTCAGCCAAATTATTATTTTTCTAAATTCCTTATTATTTTTTTCTTTCTTTTTTTTTTCTTTTTTCCTTTTTCCTGGCTTTCTTTTGTTTTCCCTTCTTTCTTTTTCAGCTTCTGAGCTGGCAGTCGATCGACCAGCAACAGTAGTCGATCGACTAACCCTTGCATTCCAGTGCTCTCTGCCCAGTTCAGCTTCCTATACCATCCCTCGTCGAATATAGTGACCATTCGATCGAGGACAATTAAGACCACAAATGGCTCGATCGAGCATCCTCATTAGCAACTCCTGCAATTCTCATAAATACTCACTCCAACAGTACGGAAACGAACCAAAACTGCTATCATTTGACAAATTCCTCTACTACTACCTAGCTCGGCACAATGGTAGGCTAAGTATGGGATGTAGTTAAGGGTAACTGGCAGATACGGCTTATAGTGGAGTTAAATGGGGCAAAATGAGAAAGGGGGAGATGCAATAGTTCTCAAAACACGAAATACCGACCACAAACCGATGCGTATAGGCAAGAAGAAATCAAAACTCATACACGTGTAAAACATGAAGTGACGGGAGTACTACTCTCAATCCTAAATACACCGGTCATGAATGTCACCAGTTATAGGCTCTATATCTCAGAAAGTATGAGTAGTTTGCCAAAAATAAACGAGTCAAGTCTAGTAACCTGAAATAAAATCCATAACAAAATTTGAGAAATCACTTTCAATTCTCGCTAAGCAGTTGTGATAAGGCAAGGAATGGCATATATTTGACTAATAGTGCAATGTCATCATTAATAAACTCCAATCCGACTCGACTATATGCAAAAGTAAACGTGATATTTTTGATTTTTATGAATTTTTCGATTTTTTCTTTGTTTTTGTAGTATTTGTATTTTTTTTTTTGTTTTTTTTGTTTTTTAATTAAAACAAATGCAAGCTAAAATGCAATAAACGTGTGACTGAAATGCAATAAAAAAACAAATGGAGATGCAATAGACATATGCAAATACCCTCCCCAAACCAAAATGCACAATGCCCTCATTGTGCTCAGCAGCAAATCACCAGCATTCACAACAATATAAGGAGGAAAAAAAGCAACAAAATAATAAAAGGAAACTAACAAAAAGGGATCGGAACTCACAAAAGAGGACCTCCCCAAACCAGCCAAATATGGGGGAGGTCAGAATGCGTCTACTCACCACCGTCGTACTCAGGACCACTCTCCTCCTCGGACTCCGAGTCGTCCTTCTCTTCCGCCTCAGCAGCGGCGGCAGTAGTAGTAGTGGGAGCAGCTCTCGTGGCAGGCTAAGAGTAGCCGCCCACCGGAGGAACAAAGAAGGACGGGTGAGTCCAGGCACCTCGTGGTAGCATCCTCGTCCGAGCGTACTCCTCGTAAACTGGGTACAGGGCCAGGGCCGTGTCTAATCTCTGCTGATCAAAACTCCTGTACAGATCACCCAACACACGTGAAACTGCCCTTTGGTCCATGACCGCAGGGATAACCATAGGTGGAGGGGGGCGAAAAGTGGCCGGGAAACCTGTGGGAGCAGGAGTGGAGGAGGAGGGGGCATGTGAGGTGGAGGCACGAGCTCGCCTCGAGGTGCTAGCAGTAGCGGTGCCCGCCCCAATAGGGAGCCTGTAGCTAGGCAAGGGCGGGCGAGCTGCCCCAAAACAGTGGTAAGGGGCAGGATAGGAGGGAGGCCAAGGATAGGGATGGGGTCGCAGATGAAAGAATCAATCTTCCACCGACGCCGACTATCGACCCATTTCACAGACCTAGCGTAGTCAAGGTCCATGAAATGTGCGTCAGGGTCAAGAGGGGCCTCCTCTCGCGGAAAAACAAGCATCAGACGGTTGGCGATACGAGTCACCAACCCACCACAAACAATAGTGGCCAAAGAGCCCTCACTTATAGTATGAAAGTGAGAGGCGGTCAAATAAGCTATATTATAAATAAGGGCTACCCGACTTTCAATGTTTAGATAGCCCGCCAAGATAGATAGTTCAATGGTATTAACATTATTTGACTCCTTGCGGCCGAAAATGGTATTACCCATCAGCCGTAAAAAATAGCGAAAAGGGGGTAAGTGAACGGAAGTGCCCGTCCTCTTAGGGTCGTTCCAGTCAGAGATACACGACCACATTACCTGATGCACATCAGAAGTTTCCGAGGTGTTACCTCCGAAATAAAGACCCAAATAACCAGCAAATTCGGCCAATGTCAAAGAGTATGTGACATTGAATAGTCGAAAAGAAATGCAAGAGCTACTCTCGTTGGCTTCAAAGGTGATCTGGTCGAAAGAAAAAGATAAGAAAAACTCAAGGGTAAGAGTGTAGTAGGTGAACTCAGCCATGTCCACCAGTCCCGACATCCCCGTCCCATTTAGCAGAGACACGACAGATTCAAGACACCCTAGTTTCTCTAAAGTTGGCCTATGAAGAAAGCGAGTGGCCTGAACTTTTACTTTTTCGACCATGTTAATGAATTTAGCACGTTGAGTAGAGGTGGAAAAAATAACCTGCGGATAGTCAGGTAGACTATCCGTAGTTGCCTCGATCATCAACGGCGGACCCCGTGGCCGTTTAGCAGCTCCCTGACTGGACTGCCCTCCGTACATCGTCTGCTTTCCTTTCATCATTTTTACTTCCTGCAAAATGAACAATTCAACAACTAGTTCCCCATAACCCTCAACAATGACAATTTAGAAAACCCGAAACAAAATCAGAACTGAACACGAATTTAGGGTTTCGAAAATTTGGGGAAAATGGCAATAAGCATCTCCTAGTTGCTAAATTGTCTCGAAAATCAAGGTAAAAGGGTAGCAAAGGCAATTAAAGCATAAAAATCGAAAGAAATTGGCCTGAAATCGATTTTCCCCAAATCGAATTTTTCGATCAAAATGCAACAGGGCTCGAAATTTGGGCAGAAATTCTCCAAAAATCGAACACAAAGGATTAAAAGAGGATTGAAAACATACCTTTCATGAGAACTTAAAGATTTGAGCAAGAAAATTCGAGATTAAGGGTAGAGTAGCAAGAATCGCGAAAAGGGGAAGAAAAAGGGTTTTCTCTGATTTTTTTTTTATTGAATGAATATGAATGAATGAAATTAGAAATTAGAACTTCCCTTATTAAGTTGCATTCTGGTTTCGCGCAGTGGTCGATCGACCACCTGACCCAGTCGATCGACCAGTCTTCCCTTAAAACAGCTTCTGCCCTTTTTCTCATCGGTCGATTGACTGATGAACATGGTCGATCGACCGCTTGTGCTGGCAATTAATCTCAAATACGTCAAAAATTTATTTTTCCACTTCAATTTCCCGTCTTTCTCTCATGAACATTCAGTAAATCACCCTACGCACTCTGTATAAAATAAATTCCTGCAAAATTCTCAAAGGCGTACGTTTTTTTTTTGTTCAAAAAAAGGAATTGCTAATTAAAATGAAATAACTAAAGCTCCTAATGCAAATTAAATGAAATAAAGCTATTAAGTTCCTAATTACAAAAATTTACAAGCCAGGTTGCCTCCCGGTTAGCGCTGGTTTAAGAGGTCCCGCACGACCTTTTTACCTCAGTTTGCATCATCCGATAACGGGTCGAAGTACAATACCTCGACTTTCCCAACGAATCCATCTGTTCCGTGATAATGCTTCACATATTGGCCATTAACTTTGAACCTTTCTGCAACAGAGGTCTTCAATTCAACTGATCCGAACTTTGTAACTGCTGTGACCGTATAGGGGCTAGTCCACCTGGATTTCAGCTTACCAAGAAATAAACGGATACGAGCATTAAAAAGGAGTACCTTATCGTCAATATGGAACTCGCGCTTAATGATTCTCTTGTCGTGCCAGCGCTTCGTTTTCTCTTTGTAGATCCTAGCATTATCATAGGCCAGCAGCCTAAATTCCTCCAGCTCATTTAGCTGTGTCATACGTTTCTCGCGAGAGAGGTTAGGATCCAAATTCAAATCACAAATAGCCCACCAAGACTTACGCTCCAACTCAACAGGTAAATGACATGTCTTACCATAAATCAATCGGAATGGTGACATCCCAATTGGCATTTTAAACGCGGTTCTATAAGCCCATAAGACATCATCTAACTTTAGACTCCAATCTTTCTGTGATTTAGAAACAACTTTAGCTAAAACTTCTTTCAATTCTCTGTTAGAAATCTCAACCTGACCACTAGTTTGAGGATGATACCCCAAACCTCTACGATGTTGGACACCGAATTTAGTCAATAAAGCACTAAGTTGTTTCTCTTTAAAATGCATTCCACCATCGCTAATGACAACCCTAGGGACACCAAAGCGAGGGAAAATAATCTTTTTAAATAGCTTAATCACGGCTTTTGCATCGGAATGGGGAGTAGCGATAGCTTCTACCCATTTGGACACATAATCTACATCTACGAGGATATATTTATTACCTTGACTGCTCGGAAAAGGTCCTTGATAATCAATGCCCCAGACATCGAAAATCTCAACCTCTAGAATGCCTACCTGTGGCATCTCATGTCTCCTTGAAATATTCCCGGATCTTTGACAAGCATCGCACTCAGCAACAAAATTGCGACTATCTGCATGCAAAGTTGGCCAATAGAAACCAGATTGGAGTACCTTAGCTACAGTCCTGGACGGACCATGGTGACCACCATAGGCAGAAGAGTGGCAAGCTTCTAGGATATCCTTCACCTCCCATTGATGCACACATCTCCGGATAAGACCGGCTGCGCATTCCTTAAAAACATAAGGATCATCCCAAAAGTATTGTCTAGCATCATAAGCAAACCGCTTCTTCTGCTGCCATGAAAGTTCGGGTGGTATCTTACCTGTCACAGCAAAGTTAGCAAAATCAGCAAACCACGGAGGTGGATAAGAGCCTGAAGTAGTAATAGCTAACAGACTCTCATCAGGAAAAGAATCATTAATAGGTAACGAATCCTCCCTTTCTGTCAGCTGCAGACGAGATAAATGGTCAGCCACCACATTCTCTGCTCCCTTCTTATCTTTGATCTCCAAATCAAACTCCTGCAAAAGGAGTATCCACCTCAAAAGCCTCGGCTTCACGTCCTTCTTAAGAAAGAGAGTCTTCAGCGCTGCATGGTCAGTATAAACAACAACCTTAGAACCTAACAAATAAGACCGAAATTTGTCTAAGGCAAAAACTACAGCTAGAAACTCCTTCTCAGTGGTATAATAATTGACTTGAGCCTCATCCAGAGTTCGGCTCGCATAATATATGGCATTTAAAGCTTTATTCTTCCGTTGTCCCAAAACTGCACCAATCGCATAATCGTTGGCATCACACATAATCTCAAAGGGGAGGTCCCAATCAGGCGGCTGAATGATTGGCGCGGAAACTAGGGCCTCCTTTAACCTGTTAAAAGCTAAAAGGCACTCATCAGTAAAAACAAAGACATCATCCTTAAGGAGCAATTGTGTAAGTGGTTTAGCAATTTTTGAAAAATCCTTAATGAAACATCGATAAAAACCAGCGTGACCAAGGAAACTCCTCACTTCTTTAACATTCACGGGAGGAGGCAATTGCTCAATCACCTGTACTTTTGCCTTATCAACATGTATACCCTTATCAGAAATCAGATGCCCTAACACAACTCCCTCATTGACCATGAACTTACATTTTTCCCAGTTTAAAACAAGATTAACATCAATACAACGCTGTATGACTTTATCAAGATTAGCTAAACAACGATCAAAGTCATTACCATAAACTGAGAAATCATCCATAAATACCTCCATAATGTTCTCTATATAATCAGAAAAAATCCCCATCATGCACCTCAGAAAGGTAGCAGGGGCGTTACACAATCCGAAAGGCATTCTACGGTATGCAAAAACACCCTGTGGACAAGTAAAAGTGGTTTTACTTTGATCATCCGGATGAATAGGGATCTGAAAGAACCCCGAATATCCGTCTAGAAAACAGAAAAATTTGTTAGAAGCAAGTCTTTCAGTCATTCGGTCAACAAAAGGGAGGGGGAAGTGGTCTTTCTTGGTGGCGGCATTCAACTGTCTATAATCAATGCACATCCGCCACCCTGTCACAACTCGCGTTGGTATTAATTCATTTTTCTCATTTTTAACCACGGTAGTCCCTCCTTTCTTCGGAACTACCTGAACTGGGCTGACCCACTTGGAGTTGCCAACTGTATAAATAATACCTGCATCGAGTAGTTTCATCACCTCGGCCATAACAACTTCCTGTATCTTCGGGTTCAACTTACGTTGACCCTGTCTGTAGGGCTTGTGGCCTTTCTCCAGCTCTATCCTGTGCATACAAATATCAGGGTTGATGCCCTTAATATC
Organism: Silene latifolia; assembly: GCF_048544455.1. Lineage (NCBI taxonomy): Eukaryota > Viridiplantae > Streptophyta > Magnoliopsida > Caryophyllales > Caryophyllaceae > Silene > Silene latifolia. Next base: position 116,256,172 of record NC_133527.1, read on the forward strand.
ATCCAAAGAGTAACCTAGAGCCTTCCTGTTTTTCTTAAGCACACACATCAAAGCAGAAAGCTGGTCATCATTAAGCTTAGCACTAACAATAGCCGGGTACTGCTTCGTATCATCTAGAAAAACATACTTAATATTAGGAGGAAGTGGCTTACGCTCTGGCACCTTTACCTCTACAGCATAGATAGAATCAGCTTCAATGGTATAGCAAGTGTTTACCAAATTCTCGTTGGCCAGGCTTAAGAGCATCTCATCTTCTTCCTCTGTGAGCTCGTAGCTCTCCATTGAGGCTACCAAGGCATCTGGCTCCTCAGCATTCCCCGCTGTACTACCTGCACACTCATCTAAACGGGTTAGATCAGCTAAGGGATCCTTGGCTAAGGATTCCCTCCAGTTATAATTAACAGCCCTGTCAACAATATCAATGGAATAACACGTATCATCATCAGCAGGTTCAGTAGCCTTGCGAGCAAGACTGAACTCAATGGTGTCATCCCCTACCTCTAAGGTTATAATTCCGCGTTTGACATCTATTACAGCCCCAGTTGTATGTAAAAATGGTCTACTTAAAATAATAGGTATCCGACTGTCCTCTGCAATGTCCAAAACAACGAAATTGACAGGAATAAAAAACTTATCCACTCGAACGGGTACATCCTCTAAGACTCCTAAAGGTCTCTGAGTCGATCTATTTGCCATCTGAAGGGTAATATCGGTCACCTTAAGTCTACCAATATTTAGCCTTTCGCAAATGGAATATGGCATGACACTGACACTGGCCCCTAAATCACAAAGGGCCTTTCCAATTTCGTGGTTACCTATAGTGCAAAGAATTGAAAAGCTACCCGGGTCCTTTAATTTAGGTGGTATATTAATTTGTGAAAGAGCATTGCATTCTTCCACAAAAGCAACATTACCATCATCATGAAAATTTCTCTTACGATTCAAAATGTCTTTCATAAATTTAGCGTAAGAGGGTACCTGGGTAATTAGATCAGTGAAAGGAATGGTTACCTCAAGATTCTTGACCATCTCCAAAAACTTACCAAACTTGCGCTCCAGCTTAGTATTCTTTAAACGTTCCGGATACGGGACTGCAACATTGGCCGTAGGATCAGTAACCTTCGGCTTCCGTAAGTTTAAAACCTCCGTCAAATCATCAATAAGTGTAGAGTCATGCAAATTAATTGACGGATTTGCGTCCTGCACTGGAGACCCAGTCGATCGACCAACCACACTGGGTGTGAACAGTTTCTGGTCAGAAACTTTCTCGTCAGGAATTTCAGTCGATCGACTGGTGTTGGTGGTCGATCGACCACCTGTGCTGGGTATGAAAAGTTTCTGGTCAGAAACTTTTTCTTCAGAGATGTCGGTCGATCGACTGCTGTTGTTGGTCGATCGACTGTTGGTACTGGCAGTAAATCTCGTTTTCGCACCAGAATTTAAATTTGTCTCTTCGTCATTTCCCGAGTCTTCTCTTGGCTTATCGGGACCTTCATAAGAAAGGCCACTTCGGAGATTAATGGCATTAATCGTTTCAATTGGCCCCTCACATTTGCTTGAAGAATTAGCGACTCGGTCAGCCTCTAAATTCTCTAACTGTTTCACAAAATTCTTTTCAGATTCAATCCCAGCCTCTTCTATTTTTGTGACTTGAACCAAAAGAGCTCGGACCATTTCTCTCAATTCCTCGGTCTCATCTGAGTTATGAACAGGAATTTCAATTTCTCTCTCGGGAACCTTAGAAGTCTCGAGCTTTTCGAGCCGGGCTGTAACAAAAGCTATGAGTGTCGCAACGGCACTCATTTCATCACTTTGCTTTCGCGAGTTTCCACGTGAACTCCCAAACTCAGCTCTATGGACCGCCATCTCCTCGATAGTGTTCCAACCTTTATTCTGAACGGTATTGTTTTGGAACCTACCATTCGCAGCTGCATCCAGGATAACCTTGTAGTTATCATATAAAGAGTTTTAGAATAAGTTGCAAAGGTACCACTGCTAGAAACCTTGTTGAGGGACAGACCGAACTAAGCTCTTGAAACATCCCCATGCTTCACAAAATTCTTCATCAGGTCCTTGCTGGAAATTTGAAATTTTGCTCCTCAAGGCATCAAACTTTGCGAGTGGGAAGTATTTTTTATAAAAGGCTAGTGCTAGAGATGTCCAATCCGTGACTCCAGCTGCTACCCTATCAAGGTAGCGGTACCAATCTCGCGCAGAATCCTTCAAGGAGTACAAGAACATCATCCCCTTTACTTCATCTTGGGTCACCCCAGCCGGTACAGGTATGGAACAGCAGTAGTATGTGAAAATTTCCATATGCTTCAAAGGATCCTCGTCCGGTAGACCAGCAAACAGATTTCGCTCCACTAAATCGATATAGGAGGAACGGAATTCGAATTGACCATGAGTAGGGGTAAGTAATACGTATCCCTTTGGAACATGCTGCTCTTGTGGCTGAAGATTGTCATATATTGTAGTCATGTTCGCAAAACTGAGAGTACTCAAGTCTTCCTCTCAAAAACCTGTCTTCTAACTGTGCAAAAGCAAAACTAGAAGCAAGAGTAAGCAACGGCCTCAAGGAACCAAGTTCCTTGAGACAAGAAAAATAAACTAAAAATAAAGCAAACAGAATTACATCGTCTCCCTGGCAACGGCGCCAAAATTTGATACCGTCGTTTTGTATCAAAATATTATTTATAAATCCGAACTAAAACTATAGCTAGTGATAGTAAGGGTCGAACCACAGAGAGACAAGATCAATTTTGTTTGCTATTTTCAGTCTATAAAAGTAACAATTAAGTGGGGTTTTGAAATTGTTTGATTCTAAAAACTAATTGACGAAATAAGAAGATTCGCAAAAGATAAAAGAGAGATCAGGAACTTCGGTTCACCATGGCTAAGGTCAGGTCAAGAAGATAGCAGAGGTCTCGTAATACGGTCTCATGGAACATGAGCAAGTCTTTCGATCAATGCTCAATAACCTTACGGTCTTCTAATTCCCAAGAATTTCTCAAAGTTGTTGCTCAAAGGAAATTCCAAACCCAAAGAAAACCTAACCTACTAATCTTTCAATCTAGCAAGACGGGTTTATCAAAAGGTAATAAGATCGACGCGGAAGAATTCATACTACAAAATCAACCCTAATTTATGCCATGGCTCACCTCGTTCCCAATCAAGAAAATTAGCTATGCATGATTAAAACTATAAGAATCGCAAACTTAAAGACATACAATGAAATTGACATGGTTGAAACTGAATTTAAGACAAAAGATTAAAACTGAATTGCTTGAATAAAAACTAGTAACAACAAGAATTGAATTAACAAGAAATAAAAGAAGAAGGAAATTGTATTAAAGCTTACTAATCGATTGATTAACAATGTAATTGAAATTGGAATCCGTCGTCTCCAAACTAGATCTAAACTTGAGTTCTTGAACAATAAAAAGCATAACCTAAAATTGTTCCTCCGTTCTACTGATAAACGTCCCCCAAAAGTTAATTACAATTGGGCTTTTAAAAGTCTAAAACATAAAATAAGTCTCAGCCTCGCGGCCTGGTCGATTGACTAACTAGCATGGTCGATCGACCAGCCAGTGCAGTGCAGTAGCTTCTGCTGAAATTCCACGATCGATCGACTGAAGAGGTTGGTCGATCGACCAACTGAGCTGTGTAGTAACTTCTTTCCCTCTTCAAATCAGCCTCTTCACTCCAATGCACGCATCCCGAGGTGAACGAGTCCGAACTCCCTTCTTCCAAGCTTCCCTGAAGTTGCCTCCGGAGGACGATTTAGGCTTTATTTAGCTCACTTCCACTCATTCCTACAATAAATCATAGAAATTGCAAAGTAAACCGTTTCGGGAGAATTAGTAGCTTTAAGCTAACGAATACGCATGGAAATACGTCCCAAAACTGCAAATAAAGTGTATAGAATATGCACGTATCAAAAAGTTGAGGAAATGCTCCTCTCGAAGAAAGATGCGAGTCACCTTTTTGCTAGTCTTTCGAAAATATGCGCATCCCGAGTGGAACAAGATGAAGTCGGGCTGCACTGGAGAACAATCCGAGCGTCCAAAAGGTCGGGACGAACGGATTGTGCAGGCGGTGGACGAGCGGCCAGGCAGGTGGGACGCTCGGATTATGGAGCTCTTGGACGAGCGTCCCGATGCTGGGACGAGCGGATTCCAGTCTAGTGACCTTTTCCTTCTTTCCTTCTTCCAACAATCTTCCGGGATCTTGTTGGAGATGCAAGGATCTTCTTCATCATTGCCCATCTACTACATTATTTACAAAGGCCTTCTAGTCTTCTCTTCACTTTGATGCTTGGTCATTAGATTCGATCAATTTAGCTCTATTTTGCCATAAAAATGCAAGGTATGCACTTCTCTCCTACCAAGGAAACAAAACGTCAAAGAATATGCAAAACAAAGGACTAAAGATAGTAATTGACCCAAATATGCACTAAAAAGCATAGGAACGAGGCTAATTCGGGGACTAAATATGCTCAAATATTGGTCACATCACCAACTTTAACAAAACAGTATAAAAAGTATATGTAAAGCTTACCCTCGACACAAGGATCACAACGGTGTAATGAACGATGATATCCGACACCTCTAGCTCCGGGATTTGCTAATGAGGCGATGACAACCAAACTACGTAACTCCTTTTCTCCCCACTTAGGTTTTAGAATAGATAAAAGAATCTAAGAAAAGTGACGAACAACCTTTTATACTTATCTTACGTCATTAACAAAACCCGTCAAACTCAGCCCGTAAAACTCACTTACTCGATCGAGTTAGTCACTTACTCGATCGATGACCCTTACTCGATCGAGTACCCATCGGGCAGACTACTGTTTTGCGTAAAAACATACTTACTCGACAGAGTAAGCCCCACTCGATAGAGTACCCTAAGACACATAAAACCGTAGTATTACATAGGTGTTCTACAATCTAATTGATTCGGCTCCGGGACCCAAACCTTCCTAGGGATTGTAAGATATACACTAACTCGATCCCATCACAATAATAATTGCTTGCACCTAGTAGAGAACATGTTTGTATGATCAAATCCCATGAATCCCCTATGAACCCATGACACCCTAGTGCTTTTAATCAATTGTTCACATCTCATTTTAATCATCTTGCTTATTTTCATTATTTTTTTTGCATTGTTATTTAGTTTAGTTGATCTCCTACCTCAACCCAAATTGTGACACACTTAGACACGACCATTTGCAATTGAAAATCCTACATCAATACCCGTCCCTTGGGATCTGACCTTTACTTACCTCTTTACTAAAAGTAGAGTAGTTTGTGAAGTTATAAATATTGTTTTGGTCTAGGTAACTCTTAACGACAAGTAAACCGACGAACCAAACATGGTGCCGTTGCCGGGGACGGTGTTAACTTGATTTGATTTTCTTTGATTATTTTTAGTTGTGTTTTTCTTTGCCTTGGGGAAATGAAAATCCTCAAGGTACTTCTCATATTTTCTCTTAGTACGTTTTGCAAGATGGATATTATAGATTGTTTTGTTGAGGACCAGTTGAGTATACCTTTCTTCAAAGACCCCATGCAAGCATTGGAAGCCTTAGAAGCAAGTGAGGCCAAAAATACGCATTGGGAATTGGAAGTAGGGCTTCTTGAGGCCGCTCTAGCCAACAAGGATCTTACTCATGAGCAATTCGTATTAGTACATAACATCCTTGTGGAAGCATATCAACCCACAGAAGAAGAACAAGCAACCGAAGATGATATCATACAAGCCGAGGAGCAAGAAGAATTTGTTATGGAATTTGAGTATGATGAGATTAGTGAGCTTGAAGCACAGGTTGAATATGCCATGAGAATGGAATGTCTAATGGAAATGGAGCAAGTTCTTAATGAATCTTCAATGGAGGAAAGTGAGGTACAAGTTCCAACTCTAAAACCCCTTCCCCCAAATTTGAAATATGCTTACCTTGATGAATCTAAGACTAGACCCTTGATTGTTAATGACAAACTTGATGAGAACCAATTGGGAAAATTTCTTGATGTGTTGAAATAACATGAAAAGCCTATAAGTTATAGTCTAGATGACCTTAAGGGGATAAGTCCCAATTTTCGCATGCATAGAATTCATCTAGAAGAAGACCATAGGCCTACCATCTAATCTCAAAGGAGATTAAACCCCCATATGCAAGAAGTTGTAAAGGCGGAGGTTATGAAATTACTTGATGCAGGAATCATATATCCTATATCGGATTCCTTGTGGGTTAGCCCCGTTCTAGTGGTGCCTAAGAAAGGAGGTACCACAGTGGTAACAAATGATAAGAATGAGCTAATACCTACAAGGAAGATCACCGATTGGCGTATGTGTATTGACTATCGAAAATTTAATTCCGCGACAAGAAAGGATCATTTCCCCGTACCATTCATTGACCAAATGCTTGAGAGGCTAGCCTCTAACAAGTTCTTTTGTTACCTTGGCGGGTATTCGGGATTCTTCCAAATCCCGATACACCCAGATGACCAACATAAGACAACCTTCACATGCCTTTATGGTACTTTTGCATATAGGAGAATGCCTTTTGGCTTATGTAATGCCCCCGCCACTTTCCAAAGATGCATGATGAGTGTCTTCTCCGACTATCTAGAAACCATAATGGAAGTTTTTATGGATGATTTTAGCGTTTATGGAAAAGACTTTGACTCTTGCTTGCGTAATATTTCTCTTGTATTGCAAAAATGTGAAGGTGTTAGTCTCGTTTTGAATTGGGAAAAGTGTCACTTTATGGTCAATGAAGGTATTGTTTTGGGTTATTTAATCTCGGAAAAGGGCATCGAGGTCGATAAAGCTAAGGTTGAGGTGATAGAGAAACTCTCACCTCCCGTGAATGTTAGAGGGGCGAGAAGTTTTCTCAGTCACGTGGGTTTCTATCGCCGTTTTATAAAAGATTTCTCAAAAATCGCGAAACCCCTAACTCAACTCTTACTTAAAGATGCCCAATTCCACTTCTCTAATGAGTATGTTGAAGCCTTTAATAGAATTAAGGAAGCACTAATCTCGGTGCCGATCATTCAACCATCAAATTGGGAACTACCATTCGAGATCATGTGCGACGCGAGTAACTACGCCGTTGGAGCGGTTCTTGGCCAATGGGTAGGAAGGGCTTTGCATGCTATCTATTATATAAGCAAGACTCTTGATTTATCCCAAGTGAATTATGATACTACCGAGAAGGAACTCCATGCCATTGTCTATGCTTTAGACAAATTCCGTTCCTATTTGCTTGGATCAAAAGTGATTGTTTTCTCGGATCACCGTGCTCTTCGACATCTCTTGATAAAGAAAGAAGCAAAACCAAGATTGTTGAGATGTATTTTGCTACTCCAAGAATTTAACTTAGAAATAAGAGATAAGAAAGGGGCCGAGAATGTGGTAGCGGATCACTTGTCGAGAATCCGATTTCAAGATGAAGAGGGAAAGACACCGATCAATGACTCTTTCCCCGATGATATTTTGATGGCCGTTCATTCACAACTTGAGAGGCATACTACTCCGTGGCTTGCCGACTATGCCAATTATATTTTTGGAGGAGTTCTTCCTCAAAATTTGAACTACAGCCAAAGGAAGAGATTCTTGTTCGAAGTAAAGAGATATTTTTTGGATAACCCCAATCATTACAAAGAGTGTAGTGATGGACTTTACCGGAGTTGCATACCCCAATGGGAGATTCATGGTATTTTGGAAGGATGTTACTCATCAACTTATGGTGGACACCATGGAGCACGAAGGACTGTTGCTAAGATCCTTTAGTCGGGTTTCTTTTGGCCTACTATGTTCCAAGATGCTATGGAATTCATCCTCCATTGTGATGCTGGTCAAAAAACGGGAAATATTTCTTGGAGGAACGAGATGCCGCAAAGAGGGATATTAGAAGTGGAAATCTTCGATGTTTGGGGCATCGACTTCCAAGAACCGTTCGTGACATCTAAGGGAAACAAATATATCCTTGTGGTCGTTGACTATGTTACAAAATGGGTAGAGGCAATTGCTACCCCAACCGATGATGCCAAAACGGTCATAAAACTCTTCAAGAAAATAATCTTCCCAAGGTTCGGAGTCCCTAGAGCAATCATAAGTGATGGAGGGACACATTTCCATGAAAAGAAGCTCACATCCTTTTTGACCAAATATGGTGTGCAACATAGAACTGGCTTGGGATATCATCCTCAAACAAGCGGTCAAGTTGAAGTTTCCAATAGAAAGATCAAGCAAATCCTTGAGAAGGTTGTTAACGAGACTCGTAAGGATTGGAGCATAAAGCTTGATGACGCTCTTTGGGCTTATAGGATGGCCTATAAGACTCCCATAGGAGCCTCCCCTTACAAACTTGTCTATGGGAAAGCATGCCACTTGCCAATTGAGTTAGAATACAAAGCATTTTGGGCAATCAAAGCTCTCAACCTTGATCTCATACTAAGTTGTTAAAAGAGGATGATGCATATTCAAGAGTTGGAAGAATTCTGACTACAATCTTATGAGAATGCCAAGATCTACAAAGAAAGGACAAAATTGCTTCATGACAAGAGAATCAAGCAAAAAGCCTTGCACAAGGAAGACAAAGTCCTTCTATTCAACTCCCGATATCGACTCTTTCCCGGGAAGTTGAACTCTAGGTGGATGGGTCCCTATGTGATCACTGAAGTAGGAAAATATGGGGACTTCGAGATAAGGTCAGAAGATGGAAGCAAGTTTAAAGTCAATGGTCAAAGATTGAAACCATACTATGAAGGAGCATTCATTGGAGAGGTCGAGGTCACCTACCTCGGGCCTCCATCCCCATGAGAACATTGTCAAAGAGAGAGTTTGGTGGAGTCCTCTCCAAACCACCACTTGTAAATATACTAACTCTTTTAACTTGTATCTTTAACTTTATTGCATTTTTATCATAAGCATGATTCTTGCCATAAGAGTAAGTGAGGGAGGGTCACTAATCATTTTTTATGAATGAAGGATTTAGCAATTCAAGTGTGAGGAAGAACTTTCACCGAAATGGAGGAAAAGCAGGACCAACACGAGCGACCCGCAAGGAATCCGCTCGACCTAGCATAAGATCCGAGCACCCTGGCAGAAAGACGCTCGTCTTAAGAAAGCTGGGAAGCATATATTTTCTTCTGACTGGAGATCCGAGCGTCCTCAAAGACAATCCGCTCGTCCCAGTCCGGACGGTCGTCTTACCTTGCATCCGCTCGTCCTGATTGTATCATTTTTGAGGATTCCTTCCTGACAGAGAATTCCAACGTCCTCCCTGGGATCCGCTCATCCTGTAGCAGTAAAACGCTCGTCCCGACGAGAATCCGCTCGTCCTGGCTGCTTCAATATTTGGGATCTGTCCTGGATGAAGATCCGAGCGTCCCGTGAGGAATCCGCTCGTCCCCATGGTCTACGATCCGAGCGTCTCATGCTCGAGCCGCTCGTCGTCGTGCCGTCTTTTTCCTCTAATTTCTCACCAATTAAAATTTCTCCCCACCGCACATTTTGTGACACCTCATCCCTCCTTCCACTTTAAAACATAATACCCCCTCTCATATAACTCAAATCATATCTCAAGCACTCATTTACCCCTCAAAAACAAAAACCCCCAAAACTTAGGGTTTCAAAAGAAGATCTAAATCACAAAGAACATCTCCATATTTCAACAAGCCTAATTCTAGATCTACAGTGTCCTCCACAATAGTGCGTTTACATAATAAATCTCATTAAAGGAATATAATCAGATATTTAATTATTTGATCCTCGTTAGTTGATTAACGTAAATCGATAACGGTTGGCTGACTAGAGTTTGACATTATTGTCGTGAGACGGCGGTGATCAACTGACCTCTTTCGGTCACACCTAAAGGAACGAACCCCAATTGACAACTAATTAATTGTATGAGATAAAATTTATTTAGTCCCTTGATTTATAGACTAAAAGGTTAGTCGATTATTTTAAAGAGATTTTGAGTCGTGAACTCGAGGCGCGATAATTATTATTTAATTATGCGATAATTGAATAATAAATTTTTGAGATGGGAATTAATAATTAAGCAGTTTTAAGATAGGTACTAATTGACTAATGTGATTAGTATTGGTACGTAAAAATATATGTGTAGCTGTACACGTATATTTACGGAGTGTTTTAGACAATATTAATCGGGAAGCATTTAAACATAAAACGATGTTTAAATAAAATTTACACATATTTGTCCGACAAATATAAGAACTGATATGGACTCGTAAATGGGTCATTTGGACCGTGTAAATGGTAGTGTGATTGTGTGTTGTTAGACACAATTATTATGCACCAACAAATTCTATTGGGTGCTCTTCCCATTACACCATTTGTCTAATCTATGCCTAATCCTATTGGGCACATTTAACACAACTCAACTCCCTCTCATATTACTCCCTCCATCTGTCCTCTACACTCCACTAACACGACATTTGTGTTGTCTAATTTTTCTATTCAATAACTTGAATATTTTTGCATGTGGAAATCTCTCTCTCTAAAATAATAAAAACCCATTTTACTAAGATTGTTAGTAAACAAAAATAATTACTAAGAGTGTTAGTAATATTTATATATTATCAAGGGAATAATTTAACAAGTATCTAGTTAATATTTGTTAGATTATTTGGGTATTTGTTCTTGGGTGCTTCTTGAAGGAGATCTTCTAATTTGGAGATTTGGTAAAGGAGGAGCTTCCTTTTTTTTTTCTTTCACACAAGAACAATCAAGGTAGGAGATCTTGATTGTGCCCATATTCATCATATAAATCAATGTAAGGAAATTGTTTTTCCTTGACTTTCATTTTTATGCTTTTATATTTGCATGCATGTTACATAGATCACTAAAATGATAAATTATGAGATAATTTAATTTTTATTAGAGAGTCTAATATGGATCTATGATCTTTCAAGTGGTATCAGAGCTTAGGCTTGTAATTTTCATGTTGATTTTAAGCATTTTAATGAATTGTGAGATAATTTATAAAACTCAAAAATGGTGTTAGAAGAGGTTTTAGCACGAAATTTTTGGGACATGTATACAAACTGATCTTAAAAGGTTTCTGGTTAAGTTTGGTGATTTTGGAAGTTATTTAGCTATTTTTAATGATTTTTGGTAGAAAATCGAGTCAAAATGCCGTATTTTAGTTAAAAATTGACTACAAATAGATAAAAGTTGGTTTAGTGCATGGATTTTTTTATAGTATTTCATGCATGTTTTCTACTGATTGTATGCAAAAATTTGAAGGTTGGTTCGAATTTTTAGCGTGTTTATTGATTTTATGAGATAAAAGTCGATAAAAGTGAAATTAATTAATCATAATTTCGAAACATTTGATTCTGCCCATGATAAATTTATTTACATTTCAAAATATTATTTGAATGTTAAAAGTGATTTTTAATATGTGTTTTTACTTTGTTTTGATGTTTATTGGTTTTAGTGGTTAAAAACCGATAAATATCGATCTTTTTCTTCATAAAATTTATCCGGAATTTTTGGGCAATTTTTCTGACATTTTGGTGTTCTTGGGAGTGTTCCAGAATATTAAAAATTTTTGTTTCAATTTTTGGGTAATTTTTCAATTATTTTGGATTTTTACTTAAATATTATGATTTTATCGATTAAATTAGCAAAATATCACCAAATCAAACTAATTATTCATCATAAAATTAGTGAGGACTAATTTTGAGGTTCAAAACAGTTTGGACAATTACTTTGGACTTAAATGAGATTTAAGAGTTGATTATTGATTTTTACATGTTAAAAATCGATTAAATCCACAAAAACCGAGATGGATACCAACGATTGTTAGATAGGGCGATTTTGGCATGATTTTAAAGCATTTTAAGCATATTTATTTATGTTGAATGAATGATTGTCATTTATTTAAAGTATTTATCTTGTTGTACCTAGTATGGCCTAGTTTAATTTTAATCGTTATTACCCGAAATGAATGGAATTATCGATTTGTTTGTAATTAAATACGATCTCGTATCGTCGGTTTGTAATTTATTAATGGTTTTATTTATTTTATTAATTAATGTATAATAGGAATAGCTATTTAATTCATTTGTAATAGTTATTTTTACCGGCGTTTCCAAAAGACGGATTACATCGAGACGGAGTCTATTTTTGGAAGGTGTTCCAAATCCGACAAGGAAGAGCCACTTTTGGAATGAAGAGGCAAGGGACCAAGGAGTTGGTTTCCGAATGTAATAGACTAGTTTTTATTAACTAAGTGGCCATACTAGGATTTATTCATATGCTTACATGTTTGCTTGTTTTATTTTCGCGCATGCCAAAATCGCCATTCACATGCATTTTATCTTCGCGATTGTCAATTCACGTCATTTACATTCACCGACTTAGTTCACTTATAGGGAATTTATGACTAAATTGACAAGATCTCTCACATAACTAAAATTGAGATTAGACTTACCAATTAGTAACACCTATGAATCTCTTATTCATTAGAGCCACGCTCGCCCAAGCGGGGTGTTCTCTTTTTACCTTGAGTAAGTAGGGTGGTAAGCGGTTATCACACGCCAAAATTGGTTGGACTCAACGGGATATAAGACGGTCTTGTGTTCCGGGGCTAGTAGATGGATTTAAGGAAATTCGTCGACCAAGAGTTCTAGAGGTAGTATTAGTCAACGTGACTTACCGAATTTACACAATTATGGGATGTTTCGCCCAAGCGATGCTCATTTTTGTTTAATATTTGGGTCTTGGAATCATTTATATAATTTAGTGGGAGATCATTATATAAATGTTAAAACTTGTTGAACATGTTTTCACAAGTATTTTTTAAAACATTGAATGATAATTTTTCCTATTTTTGTTCTTTAACGTATTTACTATGACATCGCGCACTTCATCCTCCTTTCATCCTCTATTTATTATTATACTTGTTTCGTTCTTTCATAGGAAGCGGTTTCTTTGAAGGAATTCGGTAGCAATGATTGGTAACATGATTTACTAATTCACCTACATAAGCTTACAACAACTATAGCGATTATTATACAACATAACATCCATACATATTTGAAAAGGGGTTTTCATGTTGCAAACTCTTATTACGAGTTTAAAAGGGAGTCACATTTTATCAAGAGAGTCTTGATTTCGGAAGTGACACCTCCGTCATGAAGATGGCATATTAGTTTTAATTACTCAAGAGTTATTCAAAAGTTTGCGAAAAGAGTTTTCAAAAACACAAAGAACACTCCAATATGATACCGTCAAATGGCTCAATTCGAGAAAGGCCAAATTGCTTGTTTATGCGCTAAAGAGTTTAGGTATATGATAACAATTGAACGGTTAGGTAGTCCAATTTCGCAAGAAGTTGAGATTTGCCACATGTTGCATTCACTTTATAGTAATTCACTCTTACTAAGTTTATAAAATATCACGAATGACATGAAGAGAGGTCTTCATAAGATTCATCTTTGCTTGTTGAAGCAAAAAGGAAGGTGAAAGTGAGTAGGAGTTAACAAGAAGTAACCCTAGATGTATGCGATAGGACAATGTTGAAAGAGACGTCTACTCAAAGGATAGGCTAGTTCCACTATCTTGGTATGAGATATCAAGTATGGATCATTTCTTTGTAAAGAAGTTTACATGAATTGATAAAACATAAGACGTCTAGCATATGACATTTTTGTATCGAAATGGTGCTAGAGTAACAATGATTTTGATGGGGACAATTGTACCTAAATTTGGTTTTAAAAGAATGTAATCATCTATGTTTATACATAGAAGGCATCACTTATGTGATTTAAAACAAAAGGTTGTACCTACTCCTATGATAACTTGGTGGTTGGTTTAGACAACTCAAATTAGAGGAATTTTACATTCTTCACGAAAACTAAATATTATACTATCTAGTAGATTTTAAAGTCTCTAATCTGGTGAACCCAATTGATCAAACCTCAAATAAATTCCTTTGAAACAAGTAAACGAAAAGCACATTGAACAACCATTTGATTGTGAGTCTTATGGTATGTGTGCATGTATTATGTTTTCTTTTGTAGAAAAGAAACACATTAGTGAGGTGATTGACCATATACATACGGATGTGTAAGGCCGATAGTTGGTAATATACATACTTGGTTACTTTTACCGTATTGTTAAGTAGATATGAAAACCTCGTATCTATTTAATAAGACATAAAAGTGATTTTTGAAACGTGGAATATTTTCAAAATGAAGTGGTAAACCAAAAGCACGTCAAGATCAAGATGTTGATCGGAAGTTTCAAAGTAATGACTTTGAAGATCAAATGGGTAATATCAAATAATGACCTTGATAATCATTAAGAAGATTATGAACCAGTTCACATAATACGTTCTCCTTGGGACACCATAGAGTATGGTGTAGTCAAGTATATAAACCGAACTTTATGAGATATAGTTTGAGGTTTTTCGCAATTTTTGTAAGCTATTTTCTCACTAAAGGTTTAAAACCCGACTATAATAGCCTAAATGACTCCATATGAGATATGGATAGGGAGAGTCCCTAATTTGTCATTATTATACATTTGGGACCATAAATGTTTATGTTCAGAACCAATTTATGTATTTGTGAGGGTTATCCAAATTGAACCACTTGGTTTTTACTCCTCCAAAACGAGAACAAAGAATTTGTGGCTCATAATACTGTCTTTCCAGAAAGATTTTCATTTTCAGGAAGACAGAGTGGGAGAAATTTTGAACTTGTGGAAGTCCAAGACCCACAAACTGAGTACAATGCAAGAAGATGTTCTTTATTGTGGCTCAGTGGTTATAAGGAGATAATTTTGCGATAATATTGCGTTACTTTTCAAAAGTGACGAATCTTAAACCCTCATCAAAGCCTTTTCTATAGTATGAACTCTATGTAATGGCGTGTCACCACGCAATTCGAATTGATCTCCTTGCACACGATGCGATAAGGAAGGAAACACGAGATGTTTTCGAGACTTGATTTAAGGTGAATACTTTGGTTGGTTACCTTGATCTTGTCGTTAAGGTTACATAAGATGTTTAAAATTTGGGCTTGTTATAGAGAGTTTGTGACAACCCAAATGCGTTTATCAATTTGTATGGTCTTAGCAATATAGCCTCTCATGAGGATGAGTTTAGACAAAAGGATAAAGAAACTTTCTCCTTGAATGTATCTTATGAAGGGAGAAGTTTTGCTGATGTTGTCAATGCTGAGAAGCCTAGCATGCTTGGAAGATCCCTTTTGTGATCTATATACGTCAAAGAGTTGGAACCTTGGGTTCAATCATGTAGTCTATCAAAACGGTATTACTCGAGTGTCGAGATAAAATGATGATACATGGAGTTTAGTGGGAGCTAAAGTGAGTTTCTTAGTCTAAAATTAAATATGTGCTTGACATATTATTGACTAGAAATGTAGCTAAGGTGATATTTCTTAGTCTAAAATATATGTTTGACATATTAGTGACTAGAAATATTCTTGGGTAAATACTTGAGAGTATCATGGCGCATCTTAAATATCCGGATCTAATGAGATAGATCTCCATGGATACTAGCATCTTAGTCAAGAGACTTATGTGATAAGATTCTTGACTCGTTCAAGTTGTTGAACAATTTAATATGATCTTTTTGCTTCCGCTGCAAGATCTATTAAATATGCTAAAAGCTGCTCTTGTCGGGATTTATCATATTGAGAATATGAGAAGTAATAACCAATAATTTTCTAGTGAGTGTCACTAGATAATTATCAAGAGCAACCTTGAGTACTTGAGAAGCACTGATGATTTACTCTTGTAGTTTGAAGGAATCTATGAATTTCGTGTACAAGGATTACACGGAAACATTCCTATGCTTATAAGATGTTATGGGCCTTGTTAAGGAATGGTTAGCATGTAAGAGTGCTATGTTCATAAAGAATAAAATGTATAAGAAGTTATACATATATGTATAAGAAGTTATACATGTATAAAACAAACATGGATGAGGAGTCATACATAAAAGATGTCATATGAAGGATGTGTATAAGTGTTATACGTACAAATCATGAATGAAAGCTAAGTACATTACAACATCCGCTGTTGTAAGAGAGATAGTTGATAACCGGAATTTAATGGGACTAGTGTAACACCCCACGATAATTGAAGAGGTCCAGTGATAGGCTTAAATGACTAGTGCTTAAAGGGATTGGAAGTACTACTCATATCAACAAAGTGCACTTTCTTTTATGGTCATCCATGCGAAAGAACTCCAAAGTTAAGCGTGCTTGACTGGGAGTAGTCTTAGGATGGGTGACCTCCTGGGAAGGTTTCCGGGAGGCGCATGAGTGAGGACAAAATGCGCTATAAAGGACCCGTGTTGATTTGTGGGTCATGTACACAGCCTGGTGAGCTATAATAAGTAACCGCTCCCGACCCGGTTTGGGCCGGGGTGTTACAAGTGGTATCAGAGCAACCCTGCGACCGTGTGGCGATCGGAGGCAGTTGTTATACACTCCTGGAGGCAGTGGTTATACGCTCCATTGTGATCACACACCTAGCGGGGGAGGATTCTGGGTTAGCGGTTATGCTCCCAGGCGCAACGAGGACGTTGCGTTCTTCAAGTGGGGGTGACTGTAACACCCCACGATAATTGAAGAGGTCCGGTGATAGGCTTAAATGACTAGTGCTTAAAGGGATTGGAAGTACTACTCATATCAACAAAGTGCACTTTCTTTTATGGTCATCCATGCGAAAGAACTCCAAAGTTAAGCGTGCTTGACTGGGAGTAGTCTTAGGATGGGTGACCTCCTGGGAAGGTTTCCGGGAGGCGCATGAGTGAGGAAAAAATGCGCTATAAAGAACCCGTGTTGATTTGTGGGCCATGTACACAGCCTGGTGAGCTATCATAAGTAACCGCTCCCGACCCGGTTTGGGTCGGGGTGTTACAACTAGAGTAGTTTTGTTAGCCGAATATCGTATCCCAAGAGACTGTGAAAACAGTGGGAGTGTTTGACTGGCTTTAGAACCAGAGTCTAAAAACTTGTTTAGACATGTACTTAGAAAGGCTCTATGTGATGAAAAGATTGTATAGAACAAAGGAAAATAGCAATGGAAATTAGAGTGATGCAACTGTTGCTAATCCTCTAACCAAAGTCGTTGGCATAAGGTAGACATGATGGTTATGTCATCTCAATGTGATTGAGCTGTATACCTTAATTGCTGAAGATCGTTATGTAAATATTGGATAGAGTATTGATATTTACATATGTGATGATCGCATTCATTGTTTGAGTCTCTTAAGAACTCAATTATTTAGTTTGACTGAAAACATGAATACCTTGTTTATCTGAATAAGTTGTGGAGACAATGTTGAACAATATTCAAGTGAATAAGATGAACATTGTATTTTGTCCTTAATCACTTAGTGAGGTGACGTCTCGGAGTGACTAGATTGTAAGTCGATTGATGGTTGTTCAACACCATAAGGTCATATGTGATGACTGGTCGATTACATAGGCAGAGTGTGTGACACATTGTCGGACAGTGACCATTTAGAGAGTCCTTAAGTTCTATTATAGACGCCTGGTCGTGGCGGGGATCTCTAAGTTGTTCTAATGAGTCGATTCTTTTGACTAGAGACTATTACCTGAGCAAGTGCAGTTTCCGAGTGACTTTGGTTTTTCTCCTAGGTCGTGCCGTGAAAGGAGGCCAAAAAGGCATTTACTAGGTCATGGTGATCTGTATTGTGCAATAGGATTGATAGGGCATACAGGAATTGTCCACCCACGTTGGGTAAACTATATCTCAAGGTCACTCGAGGAGTTAATGACTACAAATGCGTGGCCACGCTCGGAAGTAATCTGTGAGAGATTTTTCCGGTCAGGGAGTCACACTCCCGATCGAGAAAAACACTCGCGATATGTTCATGTGAAAGTGTGACCTGAAAGACACCTTGCATTGAGTGGGAGATTATAACGGACAAGAGAATTGGTAGCGCACACCTTGTGTCGGACAAGTGGGAGATTGTTGGAGTTAGTGTCCTCCACAATAGTGCGTTTACATAATAAATCTCATTAAAGGAATATCATCAGATATTTAATTATTTGATCCTCGTTAGTTGATTTACGTAAATCGATAACGGTTGGCTGACTAGAGTTTGACGTTATTGTCGTGAGACGGCGGTGATCAACTGACCCCTTTCGGTCACACCTAAAGGAACAAACCCCAATTGACAACTAATTAGTTGTATGAGATACAATTTATTTAGTCCCTTGATTTATAGACTAAAAGGTTAGTCGATTATTTTAGAGAGATTTTGAGTCGTGAACTCGAGGCGCGATAATTATTATTTAATTATGCGATAATTGAATAATAAATTTTTGAGATGGGGATTAATAATTAAGCAGTTAATTTTTAAGATAGGTACTAATTGACTAATGTGATTAGTATTGGTACGTAAAAATATATGTGTAGCTGTACACGTAAATTAACGGAGTGTTTTAGAAAATATTAATCGGGAAGCATTTAAACATAAAACGATGTTTAAATAAAATTTACACATATTTGTGCGACAAATATAAGAACCGATATGGACCCGTAAATGGGTCATTTGGACCGTGTAAATGGTAGTGTGATTGTGTGTTGTTAGACACAATTATTATGCACCAACAAATTCTATTGGGTGCTCTTCCCATTACACCATTTGTCTAATCTATGCCTAATCCTATTGGGCACATTTAACACAACTCAACTCCCTCTCATATTACTCCCTCCATCCGTCCTCTACACTCCACTAACACAACATTTGTGTTATCTATTTTTTCTATTCAATAACTTGAATATTTTTGCATGTGGAAATCTCTCTCTCTAAAATAATAAAAACCCATTTTACTAAGATTGTTAGTAAACAAAAATAATTACTAAGAGTGTTAGTAATATTTACATATTATCAAGGGAATAATTTAACAAGTATCTAGTTAATATTTGTTAGATTATTGGGTATTTGTTCTTGGGTGCTAATTGAAGGAGATCTAATTTGGAGCTTTAGTAAAGGAGGATCTTCCTTTTTTTTTTCTTTAGCACAAGAACAATCAAGGTAGTAGATCTTGATTGTGCCCATATTCATCATATAAATCAATGTAAGGAAATTGTTTTTCCTTGACTTTCATTTTTATGCTTTTATATTTGCATGCATGTTAAATAAATCACTAAAATGATAAATTGTGAGATAATTTATTTTTATTTAGAGAGTCTAATATGGATCTATGATCTTTCACATTCAAGAATGGGGCCAAGAGAATCTTCATTTAGAGAGAAAAGAAGACCAAGGGTAAGGGGGAGCTCATCTACTTCTCACCTCAATACTTTGAGGAGGGAACATGAAGAGATATTTGATCTTACAAAACTTGATGAGTTTTCCAACATAGAGTTTGTCAATGATGTACAAAGGATCGTTTTCCATCGTCTTCTTGGTAAGAATATTCTACCCACTAAATTTATGTGCCATAAGACTTTGAGGAAACTTGAAATCTTTCATCAAACCGAAGCTCTCTTTGCATTGTTTGGTATTTCAACCTTATTTCACATGCATGAGCGCACCTATCGATCTTTAGTTCTTGAATTCTTGAGCTTCTTGAAAATCACTACCTTGAACAAGACCATATGTGTGGAATTTAAATTGGAAAACACCACTAGAATGATGACCCTTGTCGAATTCGCTAATGTGCTTGGCCTAGATGTTTCGCCTATCCGAACATCAAAGCCAAGAAATTATAGCATAGCACCCCTTTGGAGAGAAATGAGGGGTCGGGATTTCTCATACATCAAAGAATGCTTGGCTTTTAACATTCAAAATCCTATCATTAGGCTCACTTATCGATTTCTAGCCGGAACTCTTCTTGCCCATCGGGATCCCGCAATAGGGAATGAGCTTGACCTTGTATTCATGGAGTTTTACCTCGAAATTCAAGGAAGGAGCGGGTACCATTTCAATGCCCCCCTTGTTCTTCTAGAGAAATGGGCTAAATTCCGGAATGGGGACAATGATGGTGTAAAACACATTGTCAATGGGGGACTTATCACAAGGCTTGCCAAGTTTTTCAACCCCAAATTCAATGAAAACAATGAGTATGTACCCCTTCTGGGTAACACAAGGATCAATGAAGAGCTAATCCTTAGGCAACACCATTGGATGACCCATGAGGGATATGAAAAGAGGATCAAATGGCTTACTAAGGGGAACACCCCCATTTACCTACCAATCGAAGGATTAGCAAGAATTTCACCAAGACGAGGCCCTCTCTCTCCAATACCATCTTATCTCATCCCAACAAGTGTGAATCAAGCAAATCAAGCACCACCTCCATCACAACATCAACAACATGAACAACAAAAGAATGACAATGAAAAGATTGTGATACCACCTTACCCCTTCCAATACCAACCTTACAATCACCCGAATCCTTTCATCCTCCCTAGGGATGATTTTGTGGCGAGAATCCTTCAAGATATGCATCTCCGACAATTTGAAGCCAATGTGGATAATTATTATGCCTTGTATCCACAATTTCACCAAATGGCTCGGCAAGGAATCATTAGTGAAGAGGGAATGCTCCCCTCTTGGGCTCAAATGCATATTCTTTTCCCAAATTCGGAGAAAGCTAATGAGGGAGCACATGGTCAAGGAGGTGAAGGGAGTGAAAAGTCAAATGGTGGAGACACGGTGGAGCTAGATAGCGAAGAGGATGAGTTTATGGATTTCCATGGAAGCGATGCATCGAGGGAAGCTTGGGATAGTGATTTGGGAGGGGATGATGACGACCTTTGAAGAACACTTCATGAGCTAGATGGAGCGGGCACGAGGCACCTATCAAGGCCAAAGTGATGTTTCTTTTTCTTTTCCCTCATTTCTTTCTTTTTCATGACAAGAATTTCATGTTTTGTTTCACAATTTATTGTTCCCACCTTGTGGTGTCCTTGTAAAAGTGAAGGACTATTATCCCACCTTGGCAACATTAAAGGTGCTAATTTAATTATTCCCATATTCAAAATCCAAAATGACAAATTTTAGTTTCATGCATAGCATCTTTATTCATGAACTCCCCCAATTTTTGACATTAGAAATAGTGTCTATTTTGGTTTGGGGAAGTTTATGCATATGCATTGGGAGCTAATCCAAATTATGCTCTCCAACATAACAAAAACCCATGCATCATATAGGATAGCTTAGTTTGCATTCACTCTTGTTTATATGTCATGTAGTTTGCATTTAGCTTACAAATCATGCATTTTCATATAAATTGCATAATTTCCTATCGTATTGGCCATTGAGGACAATGTCCATACTAGTGTGGGGATAGGAAATTCTAACTTAACTTTTTAAACAAAAATGATAAAAATTGAAAATTTTTGAAAAACACAAAAACATGTCTTTTAATTCCATTAAAACAAAATACAAAAAAATTCAAAAATTCAAAAATTCAAAAATCCAAAAACATGTTCATTTCCTTTGTAGTGTAGTCTTGTATATATTATTTTATATATATTGTGTTTGTCCATCCTTTTTCACATTGATCGACTACGCCACATCCGAGACATGAGGATATTGACGACCGCATGGTATGATCTTTCTAATCTCCTTTTTCCTCTCTATGTTAATGACTATGTGGCTTTATTTTGATTGATGCGGTATAAACAATGTGAATTTAGGATTGCATTTAGATTATTTGGCATACTAGTTGGTAGAAGCATATGCATTAGGTTGTATAAATGTTAGTTGGATCATGGCATATAGTTTCATTTAGGAAAATTTTGTGAAACCGTCTATTTGGGAAACTTGACAAGTGTATATAAGGCCCTTGTAGACACTTTTTCTTCTTGAGACTTTGCTTGTTAGAATACTTATAAAACACCATAGAATGTGTCATGCTAGTATTCTTTGACCCATGGATTAAGGCCTAGTCAAGAGTACCTTGTGGTGTGATAACTCCTTGGCTACCACATTTTTGTCATCAAAGGGAATGGACACAAAAATTGTTCAAAATTTGTGTTCAAGAAATGAAATGAAAAAGAAAAAGTTTGCAAATGCATCAAAAGAAAAAAGGAGCAAAAATAAACTCCTAATGCTTCAAAAATAAGCACCCTCACTACAAATGGGATGACTTTGAAAATGTTCAAAAAGAAATGCAAGAAAAAGTTGAAATTGTCAAGTGTTGAAAATGCCAAACATCAAAGAAATGGTGATGTGACCATAATTAGCGCACATTTAGTCCCCGAATTAGCCTTGTTCCCATGCTTTTTAGTGCATATTTGGGTCATTTATTGTCTTTAGTTCTTTGTTTTGCATATTCCTTGAGGTTTTGTGTCCTTGGTAGGAAAGGAGTGCAAACCTTGCATTTTCATGACAAAATGAGACTAAATTGATTGAATCCAATGACCAAGCATCAAGGAGAGACAAGATTAGAAGGCCTTTGTGTAACACCCCCTCATACTAAGGTACCTTACCAGGACTACCCAAGCATGAAAGGCTGTTACCATCTCGGTTGCCCGAGGTTAGTATATATCAAAAGCGTCCGTCCTAAACACATTTATTAGAAGTACTGTAAAGTAATAATGTTTACAACAATCCAAATCCAAACAAAAACCAATAAAGTGAATTCAACTGAGGACAACTACAAAATCATAGCTAAGACTTGTGACTGTGATACTACAACTGGTGATGGCGACTTCCCCATGACTGCCCAAGCTCACCAAATGCAATACCTGTCAAGTCTGCTCACCATCCCCGAATGGATCACCGCAGGTTATACAAAACAACAACAACGGGGTCAGTACCATTCAACCAATGTAAGACAAACAAACAATGTAACCGGCTGATCATCCTCCATAGTAACCAACTACACACCGAAGTGTGCAGCCCTGCCAGATTACCCATCGCAACAGGTAATCCTCGCCGCCAGTGGGTGACCGCAGCCCATCCCCACCTAGTCCAGCTCATCAACGAGCGACTAACAATCTCTGTCCCTTAATGTGCACATCCCCTCCCGTGACGAGTTCCACGGAGGGCGAACTAGGGTGTGAAGCCACTCCCGCAAGTGACTCCACCACAAAAAACACACACATCACAGTACCACGGCATCACAGCTGTCACAACACCACCACCGTCACAACACAACCACATCACCACCGTCACCACAACACCCATACTCCGATGATCAGCAGATAACAACAATTACAATAAAATCACAATCTTAAATCAATTAACAGTAAACTGAGTAGGGAAACCCTACCTTTTTTGCAATCCGCTTACGCTGCAATCAACCATACAAATGCATAACAATTACCACATCGTCACCTACAACAACAATCATATAGTTCTAATCACTAACTGCAAACCCCATGTCCCCCAATTCAAAGAATAAAGACAAACCCTAGAATTAATCATCAACAACATAGGGATAAAGACTTACCAGCGAAAGAATGAAAGATTGAACGCAAGGACTACGACGATTGCCCACACAGTGGAGGATTAGGAAGTGATTAGAGAAATCGTAAAATGTTTAGGGTTGTAAATGACGTTTAGAAACCAACTTTCAATATTAAATAACCCTAAACACTCCCGCATCAACCGCTGAAATATTACTCGTAAGACCGGATACTCGGTCGAGTAAAGTGTATACTTGGCCGAGTATCCTCTACTCGGTCGAGTATTCACTATACTCGGCCGAGTATTCCTCGGCAGAACCCAAACAAACTACACTCTTGACACAACTCGGCCGAGTAGGCTCTACTCGATCGAGTACTTAGCTTATAAAAATCTGTAGTATTACAGTCTTCCCCCCTTAAAAAGAACTTCGTCCCCGAAGTTCCAACCCAACCTATACAACATGGACACCTAACACTAATTCCACCAACCACTCTTCCTTCCACAACATGGCTCACAATATCGTCTCAACTATAGCATAGCCTCCCAATACTAACTCCCTAATACTATCGGATACCCACAACCTAAATGTTGCCAACTCTATCTTAGTTCATAACGCTCACTAACATCCTCAAATACCAAGACAATCCACCAAACAAGCTCAACCATCGAAACAGAATGTTACATTCTACCACCCTTAAAAGGAACTTCGTCCTCGAAGTTTACTCACACTCATAACATCATCATCCAACTGTCAACACTATGAAGTATTCTCCCATTCCTAAACATCGAACTACTACAAGCACGGTCATGACCTTTAATACAATCAATCAAAACAAATATCCGTCCTTTATGCTACACCAACACTCTACTTCCAATTATACTACCATATGCACAACCATCAAAATCTCTTTTATCGCATCCTACTCCTCGTAAGATAAATGTTACGTCCTCGTAACTCACTAATACTAAATCCTAGCTATATCGTCTCATTATCCTCATAACCTCCAAGGCTCTCTTACTTAAACATTTCTCATACCTCAACTCATTCGGCACACCACCTAACCTATACCATAAAACTCGTAGCAAAATCACCATACTAACTCTCCATTATTACTGCAAAACCACATACCTCTCTATGTAAAGCACCTATCTCCCCAAAAGCATAACTCACGATCCACACTCGTTACGTACACTCACACTAGATCCTCAAGTTCTTTCCTTCATTACCGCAAAACTCATACATAACTTAACATGACACTAATTCCCCAATACCCTACACTCACTGTCTCAACAAAGGATTATGAACCACCTGCATCTTTCAGGTCATTACCACACATGTTTTACGAATCACTTGCCATTACCATGACTACTAAAGCCTTATCTAGAACAAGATCAAAATTACTGTAACAACCTCTCACAACCGTGTCCCATCAACAGAATATCACTATACCATGACAACAACGAAAACATATACAACTCTATTTCATATCATACTCTACCCTCATTCCCAAACTTAACCTGGTAAAGGAAACATCAATAAACAAGGCAGCTGTCTATCGGCATAGACTGAAACTCGCAGGGAGCAACATCAAACAAAACAACAATCTATGTATAACTGGTATGTACAGTCGAAACTCGAATCATAATCATCCCGCCTACTCCACCACAACCGGTGACGGCATTGCAACACCGCCACCAACAGCCACACCGCAGTGCGAAAATGTCAGCATCACAACATGAAGTACCATGCCCGGATCACCACTCAAGGCACAACAACCACATCCATAAACATCACAATCACATATAATTCCCATAAACACTGACTCAGTGTGACATTTCGAACAAGAAAACTCATTCAAAACCGTTTTACTAGATTATAACACAACATATTATACGGAATAAACTGACAAGAATCACATGAACATCATCCTTACCATTTCACGGAATAAACATGTATCATCAATATACATACAATTTTAACTATCCATGCCAGATCAATCAAATTATTACCTTTTGAACCTCATTCCATTAGTATACCGTACCCAACATAAATTACAAAACATTCATATAACAACTTTATAATTATCACACCATACCACTTCTTGTAAGGTCAGAACCTCACACAAACATTTACACATATCATAGACCCGTAATCACATCCAACTAGTCAATCCTGATCACGTAAGTTACCCCCCGATAAAGGTTACCTCTCGCTTGAGTTTAACTCGTATGCCCCTCATAACACATTCTCCCATTCGCATAACCATCACCCCCTGCCAAATGTAACCATACCATTAATACTCAACTACTAACAACCCCCTCATATAACCACATCTTATGCTCTCTCACAACCATACATATCAACCTGGTCTCTACAAAATCAACCTCTTTAGAATTGCTAGCTTTCTAATATACCATCATCCTTAACCACTAGTCACAAATGATAACACTACCATTGTCCGAACATCAACCTCTTATACTCATCTCTAAACATCACGATTTCTTTCCTAACTTTGGTTAACATCCCTAATAACGAACATCAAATCCATCAACAAAATTACCTCAACGTTCTTCCCAACACTATTCTTAATTGTATTATTACCCGACTCACCACCAAGATTTCATATCGTGCAAATTCTCTACCCACTTTTACTTTAATTAATTCCTCGAAACTCCTGACTAATCATGTTATTCTGAAACTCCTATATAATCATTAACTCAAATCCTCATGATAGTATCATACATCTCGACGATTCTTACTTTATATCACATAACTCCGGTGAACCTTGTCTTAGTTTTACTCCCCTCATTCTTTTCTTTTTACACTCGACAAAAGCAATTAACCACTCAACTCCTTATTACCTCTTACCTAACTCTTTAATGCTCCGGTTACCTTCTCGTTGCTCCAAAACTCACATCTCATTATTTCATATCGATATCATCTAACTCTTTCTTACCATAAGTATTCTCTTATTATGCTATCACTCACCCTTGTCACAAATCCATCCATAGAATCAACGTTTATTTGTTCAAACAATTGCATCTCCCTTTTTACATCTCTAGAAATCAAAATTCTTTTTATACCGTTAATTGCCCAAGGAAATCACACGTTAGTTTCACCTCTTGATAACACCAATTCCCAAACTCAACCACCATCTACCCATCGCGGCATAACTCGATCTCACTATACACCATTTGTTTTCATCCCTCTATAACGGCCTTTTCTCACATATATCCTTAACCAACGCAATCCTAACCGTCTCCCTCCATAAATCCTTACACATACCACTATATCACTATTCATATCCCTCATCTCGATCTATTCTTTCTCACGTTTCTTTACACCCGCATCACCCTTTCTCATATATACTTACTTTTATATTACTCAACACACGACTATAACACTCACCATATCTCACAAAACATGCTCTTTGCCTCAATTAGCTCACATTCTACCTTTTTTTTCACTATCTCTCACATATCTTCCTTATCCAACACATGTCCCTCATAAGCTATCATTCTCCATGTCATAACTTCCGGTAACTTACGTATCAAGACCGTCTTACATATAAAATAATGTGTTAAGACTCAAAACATACATGTGTTTATACCCTACGACTCAAAACAATGTAAAAACATAGCCACCGGCTCAAAACAAAAGTAAGAACATAGCCACCGACTCAAAACAAAAGTAAGAACATAGCCACCGACTCAAAGTGGCCGCCCAATGAGGTACTCGGTCGAGTACATAACATACTAGGTCGAGTACAAGGTACTCGGTCGAGTAACTATATTACTCGGTCGAGTTTTCGACTCCAGAAGCAAAATCAATTGTCGCAGAAGGATTACTCGGTCGAGTATTGGGAATACTCGGCCGAGTAGACCTTACTCGGTCGAGTATGAGACTACTTGGCCGAGTTCACGACTCCAGATGCTAAACAGTATTATCATAGAGAGATTACTCGGCCGAATATGGAATACTCGGTCGAGTATAAAAGATACTCGGCCGAGTAGGGACTAGTCGGTCGAGTATCGGCGCAGTTCTCAGCACCGTCCAATTTTCGTAAAACAGTCATATCTCACTTGTTACTTGGTCATTTTGGGCGTGTGACCTATCGTTAGAATCCTAAGAGGACAAGTTATCACCTAAACTTAGAATCACAGCAATATCACTTCTAGAACTCGACTTCCCCATGACCGCCCAAGCTCACCAAATGCAATACCTGTCAAGTCTGCTCACCATCCCCGAATGGATCACCGCAGGTTTTACAAAACAACAACAACGGGGTCAGTACCATTCAGCCAATATAAGACAAACAAACAATGTAACCGGCTGATCATCCTCAATAGTAACCGACTACACACCGAAGTGTGCAGCCCTGCCAGATTACCCATCGCAACAGGTAATCCTCGCCGCCAGTGGGTGACCGCAGCCCATCCCCACCTAGTCCAGCTCATCAACGAGCGACTAACAATCCCTGTCCCTTAATGTGCACATCCCCTCCCATGACGGGTTCCACGGAGGGCGAACTAGGGTGTGAAGCCACTCCCGCAAGTGACTCCACCACAAACAACACACACATCACAGTACCACAGCATCACAGCTGTCACAACACCACCACCGTCACAACACAACCACATCACCACCGTCACCACAACACCCATACTCCGATGATCAGCAGATAACAACAATTACAATACAATCACAATCTTAAATCAATTAACAGTAAACTGAGTAGGGAAACCCTACCTTTTTCGCAATCCGCTTACGCTGCAATCAACCATACAAATGCATAACAATTACCACATCGTCACCTACAACAACAATCATATAGTTCTAATCACTAACTGCAAACCCCATTTCCCCCAATTCAAAGAATAAAGACAAACCCTAGAATTAATCATCAACAACATAGGGATAAAGACTTACCGGCGAAAGAATGAAAGATTGAACGCAAGGACTACGACGATTGCCCACACAGTGGAGGATTAGGAAGTGATCAGAGAAATCGTAAAACATTTAGGGTTGTAAATGACGTTTAGAAACCAACTTTCAATATTAATTAACCCTAAACACTCCCGCATCAACCGCTGAAATATTACTCGTCAGACCGGATACTCGGTCGAGTATCCTCTACTCGGTCGAGTATTCACTATACTCGGTCGAGTATTCCTCGGCAGAACCCAGACAAACTACACTCTTGACACAATTTGGCCGAGTAGGCTCTACTCGGTCGATTACTTAGCTTATAAAAATCTGTAGTATTACACTTTGTACATATTATAGTAGTTGGGAAATGATGAGGAAAGATCCTTGCGTCCCCAAGGAAATCCGCACGGATTTTATGAAGAAAAGGGAAAAAAAGAAGAAGAAACAAAGGCTGAGCAGCAATCCGTGCGGATTGACCTGAAGACGCCCGTCCCCAGGACCACAATCCGTGCGTCTTCTACCAAAGACGCCCGGGCAGCAGCACCCAGAAGACGCCCGTCTTCTCCCAAAGACGCCCGGGCAGAGACACAGGAATCCGGCCGTCCCGTGCCTAAGACGCACGGATTCCAAGACAGCGCAAATTCGTTTCTTCAAGCTTCAAGAAAGATGCCCTTCGTTCAAAAAATACCGGCGTTTCCCTAAGTAGGGACTTAATCGTCATTTAAGCCCTTAGTTAACCCTAATGCATCCACCTAATTTCCACTATAAATACCCCATTAGTCTAATTAGAAGAGGATGTTCTTCTTATCAATTCTTAAAGTAGTTAATATCAATCAAATCCCTCTTTAGTTTTGTAATCAACAATTAATCAAGTTTTAATACAAGTTTTATTTCCTTAATCTCTCTTTTGTTCATCCTTTATTTTGGGTAATTGAAGATTATTTGGGTTATTATTGGGAGATTGACAACCTCTCAATCAAGCATCAAGTACTTCTATTATTCTTTGCTTTATTATTAGAATCATTAGTAGGTATAATCCTCTTAATCCCTTTTTAATTATTGCTAATTACTTTCATTTGTTCATCATGTTTCACTTTGTTGGTATGATTGACAACCTTGCTAGCATGTTCAACATGATAATGAGTGAGTAGTTCCATATCTAGGGTTAATGGGTAATTAGGGGAAACCAACATGGGGAATAATTCATGCTTAAATTAATATGCTTTCATAGTTTATTTGCTTGCATGTTTTGATCTCAACTCATGCACATGTTATGTTTGATGAAATGCTAAGCTTATGAATCCTTACATTTACAACCATCACTTATCTTTTCAATGAGACTTGTAAGATATAAACCAACTCGAGTCTCATTAGACCATGCATGTTGTTGGGTAGGGAAGACTAAGTAGACTTGTAGGTGTTGTACAATCTAATCGATTCGGCTCCGGGACCCAAACTTTCCTAGGATTGTAAGATATAACCCAACTCAATCCATCACAACAAGAATTGCTTGCTTATAATTTGAGAACATGTTTGTATGATCAATTCCCATGAATCCCCTATGACCCCATGACACCCTAGTGCTTATTATCAATTGTTTACAACCCTTTCAATACATCTTGCTTATTTACTTTCATTGCTATTTAGTTTAGTGACCTTCTACATCAACCCCAATTGTGACACCCCTAAGACACCGCTAGTTTCAATATAAATCTCATCTCAATTCCCGTCCCTTGGGATCCGACCTTTACTTGCCTCTTTACTAATTGTAGAGTTGTTTGTGAAGCTATAAATTGTGTTTTGTTCTAGGTGCTTCCAACGACAATTGTTCCAAAAAATAGAATATAGCTCCGAGTCCGACCAAAAAATGGCGCCGTTGCCGGGGACGGTGTTATCTTGATTTAGATTTTCTTATATTGTTATTAGTTGTGTCTTTCTTTGCCTTGAGGAAGTAAAACTGCTCAAGGTTTGTTCTAATTGTTTTCGAGTTGTTTGATATTTTGCATGTCTAGAAGGTCACAAGGTGAATTGTTACCTTTTGATCGTGAAATTGAAAGAACTTTGACAACCAATAGAAGGCTTGCTAGGAGAAATTTGAGAGGTATTAGTGAGGTTGTAGATATTCAACCAACTATTGAGTTCATCAATCCTTTTGCAAGAGAAGGTGAGGAGAACCCAACACAAAATACAACACAAAATCAACCCACAATGCCTAAGTTTTCATCACATTCCGTACCCACCGAGGAGAACCTACCCAATGGTACTCCCACACCACAACATCTAACCGGAAATTTCATTGTTAAATCCGCATTTATCCAATTAGTCGAAAGGAGCCAATTTGGGGGGATGCCTAGTGAAGACCCTCATTCTCATATGGAGACCTTTTGTGACTATTGTGATGCAATTTCTCAAACCGGTGTAACTCAAGACCAAATTCGATGGGTCTTATTTCCTTTTTCTCTAATTGGCACCGCGAAACAATGGTTGAAGGGCCTTGATAAGGCCACTCTCGGAATTGATTCTTGGAAAAAGTTGGCTCTAGCTTTCTACAAAATATTCTACCCACCGGAAAAGACTAACATGCTAAGAGCTCAAATTACGGGTTTTACGGAAAGGGATGAAGAATCTTTGTATGAAGCTTGGGAGCGGTTCAAAGGAATTTGTCGCTCATGTCCTCACCATGGACTTAGCGAGTGGTTCTTGGTACAACAATTTTGGAACGGTCTATATGAAGATTCAAGGAACATTCTCAACATGGGATCAAATGGAATGGTCACCGAAGTTGATGACAATCAAACTTGGAACAAAATTGAGGAAATGGCGGTCCATAACTCACAATATAGTAGACCTCGCAAGGCTACTAGAGGAGGAAAGCATGAAGTGGACTCCATTACTCAATTGGGTGCTCAACTTAGTGCTCACATTGATACAATCAATTTGAAGTTTGAAAAAGCTATGGCTAGACTTGAAGAAGCCTCGAAATCACCAAAGCATCATGTTAATGCCATGACGGCATCCTCATCAATCCTAAGTGGGATATGTGAGAATTGTGGAACTTTGGGACATGACTCAAGTGAATGTAGGGGAACAAATGAACAAGTGAATGCTTTCCAAGCATACAAGAGTGGTACCCCTTATTCTAACTATTACAATGAAAACACCAAATTCCATCCAAATCTCTCATACAAAAGCCAAAATATTCAAAACCCTCAAACAACATACACCCCACCTCCCATGAGAAACCAAAATCAAAGACCCTTTTACAACCAAAACCAAGGTTACCAAAATCAAAATCCATACAATTAACAAAATGACCAAGGTTTTGATGTTCAAAAAGCGGTCCTTCAAATGCAAAAGAATCAACAAGAATTTTTCACTCAAATGCAAAAAGATAGTCAAGCAAAGGAAACCACCATCAACAACATCCTAGCTCACACCAATATGTTGGAAACCCAATTGACTCAACTAGCATCTTCAAGCTCACAAAGACAAAAGGGGCAATTACCACCTCAAAGTAATCCCCCAAGACATGAAACGGTTAGTGTTATTCACTTGAGAAGTGGTACAAGGTATGAAGCACCGAAGAAGCAAGTTGAGGATGAAGTTGTGGAAGCTAGTGATAAGGAAGAAATTGTGCAAAACTCCAAAGATGGCGAATCATCAAAAGAAGAAATTTCAAAGAAAAATGAAGACAAGGTCAAGGAGAAGGAGCCTATTGTGATTAGACTTCCTTTTCCAAGTCGTCAAGCCAAGCCCAAATTTGATGACCAACTTGGAAAGTTTATGGAAATTGTGAAGAATTTAGAAGTGTCAATTCCTTTCACGGAATTAATCAATCACGTGCCGGCCTATGCGAAATACATGAAAGACATCCTCACAAAGAAGAAGTCGATCAAGAAGCTTGAGACTATCGCCTTCACTAAGGTGAGTAGTGCAATACTTCAAGGGAGTTCACCTCCAAAACTCAAGGATCCGGGAAGCTTCTCAATACCGTGTACCATTGGCGACACCACGATCAACAAAGCCTTATGTGATCTAGGGGCTAGTGTGAGTGTTATGCCGTACTCGGTGAGTAAAAGGTTGGGGATGGGAGAGCTTAAATGCACCAATATCACACTCCAAATGGCCGATAGATCGACGAAGACACCATTAGGGATATGGGAAGATGTTCCCGTACGAATTGGGAAATTTTTCATCCCGGTGGACTTTGTCATTGTTGATATGGAAGAAGATTCCAACATTCCAATCATTCTAGGAAGACCTTTCTTACACACCGCGGGTGCGGTGATTGATGTGAAACATGGAGAGCTCACTCTAGAAGTGGGAGATGAGTGTATAACTTTCAATCTTGACAAAACTATGAGAGCTCCCCGTTTACATGAACCATGTTTTATGATCGATCATTATAGCCGGAAGGATGATAGGAAGAAGTCGGAACTCCAATGGAAAAAGAAAATTGAAGATGCTCCATTCAAAGAGCAAGTGAATTTTAACAAAGAGTGCTTGCCAAGCTCACCAAAGTCAAGCAATGAAGAAGATGGCCTCATTGGCCAAAACAAGATAATGGGAGAGTTGTCTCTATCAACTCAAGAGATCTTTAGTGATCAAGTAGATGAAGTTTGTGGTCTTTGGGACGATGAGTTTGAAGGGATTTTCAATCCCTACATTGGTAATGCTATCGATCAAGACCGACAACAAGGGCAAAGATTTATTGAAGAACTTTATCACGACAATGAACAAGCTTTTGATTACTTTTTCAAGGTGTTGAGCAACATCAACAACACCTTGGACATGCCCCCTTGACATTTCATCAAGAATGAGAGTTTGGTGGAGTCCTCCCTAAACCACCATTTGTAAATATTTCTAACTCCCTAACTAGTATTTTAATTCTTAATTTGCATTTTTGTCATTTTTGGATTTTTATTGCCTTAATCAAGATGATTATCATGTTTGAGAGAAGTGAGGGAGGGAATAATGATTTCAATTGATGTGTAGTGCTTTAGCTTAGTGTGGGGATAGCAATTGCCTAGGCTATTCATGCCTTAGTAGTGCCCCCACAATGAAGAACACGAGATTTTGAAGAATGAAAAATGACAAGGGATATGTAAGGTACACGGATGGAACTGAATCCGGGTAAAAGGGGTAGAATCCGAGCGGTTTCAAGAGAATCCGTCCGTCTTCAGACAATCCGGGCATATTGGGCAGAAGACGCCCGTCCTTCTGAGCTGAATTTCTGAAATTTTGTGACTGTTAACGAATCCGGGCGTCCTGCAGTAGAATCCGCCCGTCTTCATAAAGCCGCCCGTCTTCACTGAAAGACGCCCGTCTTTTGGCTGAGAAAAAACGAGAAAAATCCCTGGAAAGTAATCCGCCCGTCTTCTCTGAAAGACGCCCGTCCCGTGTTTTCAAATCCGCACGTCTTTGCTGCAATCCGCCCATCTTTAGGCGAGAATTTCCCAACCCAGAACAGGCAGAATCCGGGCGTCCCGAAGGAAAGCCGCCCGTCTTCCCCCTGCATTTTAAATTTTTCGGGTTTATTATAAACCCCATCCCACATTCATTTCCTCAGTCCTTCATTCAAAACACTACCCATAAACCCCATAACTCCAAAACCCTCATCCTCTCCATTACAAAAACAAGATTCCTCAACAACATTCACCAAAATCAAATCAAAACATCCTTTTAACAAAAAATTAATCACTCCTCTTTCAACAAAAATCAAAACCAAGCACAAAATCTTCAACCTTTGAGTCGATTTTTGAATTCATAAAGGCAAAACCTTTCATCTTTAAATCGATTTGGGTACACTAGAAATTAAAGATTTTTGCTCTTTTTTTGGTTTATTCATCAATGGCAAAGACAAAGGGAGCAACAAATGCAACAAAGGCACCAAAGGCAAAGGCACTCTCACCAAGACAAAAGAGTCTTCAAGCAAAGAAAGCATTGGCTATGGTGGTAGCTAGCCCAAACTTGGAGGTGCAACAACAACAACCTCCCATGGAAGCAACAACATCTACTACTCCGGAAATTGCTCAACTTTCGAATTAGCCGGAGGTAATTTTCATTTCTAAATCCCATAGGGACACTTTTGCCAAGTTTGCTAGTAAATCATTTCTATCCACCAAGTTTATTTGTGAAGATGCCTTAGATAAGTTGGGTGTCCTTGAGCAAACTAGAGCCTTCTTTAAAGCCATGGGGTTGGAGAAATTGTTTACAACAAAAGAATTGACATACCCCTCCCTTACCTTAGAATTTTTGAGTTCTTTGAAAGTTAACAAGATTGAGACTATGGAAACCATCGAGTTTCGCCTAGCTAATGTTAGTAGGCGCATCTCCTTTGAAGAAATGGATAAAGCTTTGGGTCTTAGTGATTCACCGAGTTATTTCAAGAATGTTGGCAAATATGACCCCGACCCCCTTTGGGAGGCGATTTCCGGAAGAAAATTTGAGAGCTTTCATGCTAGTCGCGCTCTATTAGTCCACCATCCGGGCATTAGAGTGTGGCACAAGGTTGTTGGGAACACCATCATTGCAAGAAAAGACACCAACCATTTCACCAAACTCGATTTTGTTCTTCTTGAGTCGGCCTTGAACATTGGAAGGGAATTCACCAAGCCTTTCAACTCTCTAAGACTTTTGGTGGATAGATGGCTAAACGTTGATTGTGGGAAGCAAGGCACTACCGTTATTGTGAATGGAGGTCTAGTCACTCTTTTGGCTAAATACTTTGATCCTAACTTCAACAAGGATAGCAAGTATGAGGCAAAGAAGGGTGGTCATCTCATTGATATTGATACTATGATAAACAAGTACAAGTGGGTCTCTCATAACCCTCTTGACACCAAGTATGGGTGGCTCACTAGTGAGGCTAGATCTTTTACTTTGCCTTCGAAGATTTGTCGTTTAAGTGTCCACCGGACCAACTATCTCCTTCCCCTTTCAAAAGAGGCTGAATACATTATCCGACAACAAAAGGGTGAAATTGAAATGCCCTCCTCTTCCATTGTCACACCACCCTATCCTTTCAAGTACCAAGAGTTCAAGCCCGAAGGTGTTGAAGCAAGCAAAGATTATATGACTCTTCTTATGCAAGAGATGCACAAGCAAGCCTTCAAGGACCGGGAAGATGCTTACTTAGCCCAATATCCACCCCTCCTTCACTTAGCTAGGCAAGGACTAATTGACCCTTCATGTCCTTTGCCTAGTTGGGCGGATAGGGAAGTCTTCTTTCCGAGTGCATCTAGGGGTGAGTTTCCGAGTGATAATGAGGTTGTCGGTGATGAAGAGGTTGATGATAACATTGATGAAGAAGCTAGTGAAGAAGGAGAAGAGGATGATGAGCAAGGTGAACAACAAAGTGAAGAGGGAAGTGGTGATAAGTCCACTTCTAGTGAGGAAGATGATGATAGTGAAGGAAATGTAGATCTATATACATACTAACATACTCTTATATGTCAATTTAATTTGTCATAAAATTAATTAGTGATCTTATGCATGCAAGCAATAATATAAAAGAAGAGAAATAATGTCCTTACATTCAATATTTCGGCTATATTGGGCACAAGAGAGATCACCTTTCTCTTCTTGTTCTTGAGCTATTCCAATGGATGAACAAGATCTAAGAATAAGATCTCTCCCCAAGCTTTATACCCAAGGCTTTCTCTTAATCTAATTAATATTATAGGATCTAGTATAATATTAATCTTGTAGAAAATTGAACCAAAAAAATTTTCTAACACTTGAATATTTTTCGGTTTGATGAGAGAAGAAGAGGGGTTTTTGTTCTCTCTAGAAATCTTATTTTTTGGATGAGCAAGTGAATGAATAAACACTACTAACTTCTTAGTGAATATTAGGCAAAATGATAAGAAAAATCTCCAACATTTTTCTTCCCAAAACCGGTGGGAGTGGAGGAAATAAAAGAGCCAATGCATGCCCTAGTTGTTCTTCACAATGAACCATAGGCATGCAAGGCTAGTTTAGTAGGTAATTATGTTGTTTACCACTAATAAGAACAACTTAATATTTGTCTAATATTCCTCCAATTTTCGGCACAAAGGATAATATGGATCCATATTATTTTTGTCAAATGTCAATATGTCACATGTCATATGTGACATAAATTTGTTATGTAATTTTTAACATGTTAAAAATCAACGTATTAATAAAAATACGTCACATACAAAAATCGACTTGGTAATTTCATAATTACTTGTGCCAAAATATTTTACCAATTTTATAAATCGTATTTATAATCATTCATTCAAATTTAATTGTTTCTGTAAACAATAATTTCATCCGAGTAATGATACAATTCAATTACTCAGACCGTATCTCATTTAATCACATTTCAATTTGATACGTAAATTTTACTTCCAAAATCGTCCGTCAATTTTCAAGTAATTTAATCAACTCGTAACATTATACGATTAATTAAATGATCAATTAAGAGTATTGCCCTATAGGTATGACCTAGGGGGTCAACTGATCACCACCGTCACACACGACGAATGTCAAACTCTAGTCGACCAATCATTACCGATATATGTTGACCGATTGACAAGAACAATATTACTTCCCAATTGTATTCTTTAAAATGAGATTTAATAATGATATTTAAATCATGTAATCGCACTATTGTTGAGGACACATTTCCCAACAATCTCCCACTTGTCCTCGACAAGTGTGCGTTACCAATTCTCTTGTCCTATTACTATCTCCCACTCAATGCAAGGTGTCTTTCGGTCGTACTTGCAAGTGATCATATCGAGAGTGGTTTCCTCGATCTGGAGAATAACTGATTGACCGGATTTATCCACTCTGGATACCTTCCGAGCGTGGCCACGCATTTCCAGTTCATTACTCCTCGAGTGGCCCTGAGATATTGTTTTAACCCTGACAAGGGGATGGACAATTCCTATCGCACTCATTCCCTTCGACTAGCCACAGCCATCATAACCCAAAATATGCCCATTTGACCCCATTTACGAAGGTCGTAGTAACACAAATCAAAGTTAATCTGAAACTGAGCCATCTTAGGTGAATAGTCTTTAGTCAAAAGAATCGACTCATTAGAATACTATAGTAGCTCTCGCCACGACCAGGCTATATAAATTTGCCAGAACTCTATAAGCGGTCATTAGGCCCGACAAAATGTTCCTAACAGTCTGCCTATGTGATCGACTAGTCATCTCACATGACTGTATGGCACTTGAACTTGCCATCAATCGCATCACACTCTAGTCACTTCGAGACGTCACCTCATATAAGTGACTATGGGCGAATACAATGCTAATCCGTGTTCACTTTAACGGGGTTCAATTGTCACTACAACCCGTTTGGATGTAACAAAGTATAAAAGGAGTTTTTAAAGAAAAACTCGAACGACAAATGTGATTATCACATATGAATAGTCAATGCCTGATTACTATTTCATATTCTATAATCTAATTTGATCTTGTACGTAGTTGTTCATTTCAATTCAATTGAAATGACATGACTCATCATGTTTAGCCTTTGAGAAGGCTTTGGTTAGTAAGTTTTATCAATTTCTTGTACCTTATTCAACCTTACTACATACTCGTTTTCCTCTGTAATGTATACATTTGCATCACAAAACTTTCTGAGTACGTGTCGAGATCCAATCAAGACATAGGCCCTCTTAGCCTAAGAATAGCTCCCACTTGTTTTCACAAATGTGCGGGACTCATCCTCTTGCACATCTCATGATTGCAAGTGTACTCAATTTCCGTTATAAATATCTCTCATTGTTCTTTATTGCCTAGAACGATTCTAGAAAATCTACTTCTTAATTATCATAGCCACAATGGTATCTTAACCATCCTAATGTGTTTTGATTATGGTTTTGTCGGAAACCATGCGCAACCTCAATTGTCAATTGTCACTTGTGCAACACCCTTACACAAAATTGCATCATAAACACTTTGCTTTACTTCCTTAATGCTTCTGCATGCACTTAAGGGTAATCTTTATATACTAGGTAAAGATTACTTAAATTCGATTTTGAAAACAATTCATCATACTCGAAGTATATGAAGTGTTATACATCATTACCTATTTAATTGATCCGACAAATGGAAGCAAATGGAATCAATCAAATATGTTCAATTTAATTGAACTAGTCATGAATCTTATCAACATAAGACTTCTTACTGACGCTAATATCATGTGGACTCATCTTCATAAATCCGGATATTCAAGATGTATTATAATACTCCAAAAGTCTTAAATCATTCGCAATGATCAATATGTCATCCACATATCGGACTAATTAAAATTTCCGTAACTCCCACTAAACTCCATGTATAAACACAACTTCTTGACTTATCGAGAAATGTTTTATCACATGATCAAAATGTTGATTCTAACTCATTGATGTCCTACTTAAGACCCTCTCTTAAGTTTCACATTATCTTAGGATTGCAAGAATCTTCAAAACTCAAGATATGTATTGAATACATTCCTTCTAATTGAAGAAGTGGGTTTTAGATTCACTCGCTATGTATTTCATAATAATGAAACACAATCCCTAAGAATATCCAAATAGGCTTAAGTATTTCAATTGGTGTAAAACCCTTTGCAACCAATCAAACCTTGAAATCTCTCTTTATTAGTGCAAAACCCTTTGCAACTAATCAAGCCTTTTTACTTCGGATTTTCATGGCTCTAAGCCTTGTATTGAGTTGTGACTTAAACACTCTTATGTAAGTCATTTGTTCATTACTTTCTAGAAGTAATCAACTTGAATCAAACAATTTCTTTTGTAAGTTATAAGCTCTTTACTTTCTTAAAAGTAGCATGAATTCATCATTTTTAACAAGTGACGAATTTAACCTCCTAGGTTTTGAAGAAACAATGTCTTACACAAAACGTCTCATGTAGCCAAGGAAGACCAGTTTCTTGCGACATAACATTCTCTGTGGCATTCTTTGTGGCTCTTGAATAATTTCTCCCACTCTGTCTTCTAAAAATAAACTTGTATTTTAGAAGACAGCTTCACGAGCCGCAAACCCGTCATACTCGTGATTTTTTAAGAGGAAAAATTGAGCATTTGTTTCTTGTGAAAACTTACAAACATGGTACCCTTACCATTTCATATCACATATGATTCGATTTAGTGGAAAAATAATCTAGACAAAATGATAAAATCCCCAAAAGGATCAAGTAACTCAAAGTAACTTGATTGAAATCCAAACCATATCGAATAGCGTTTGATTTCTTATCTAATCACACATTATTCCATAATGCGTGCTAAGAGAGATTAACTTGTGATACTATATCACATTTCCTTTGGCTTATATCAAAGTCTTCACTTTGATAATCCCATCACGACTAAATCGTGATTCTTTGAACTCTTTGAAATTCTTCAAAGATTTCTCCTTTTACCTTATTAAGTGAACATATTAGCGTCAACTTAAATCGTTGGTAAAAGAAAATGATCAACCTATTTTGGATCGATGATTTACAACCTCGATCTCCTTTTCAACCAAAAGGCATGAGACATCTTGCTTTGAATACAAGATACGCATATACCATTAACAATCTAATGGTTTCAAGAGTACTCAATAACACTTTGCGTTCATCATTCCAAAATTTTAAGGTTTAATCTTGGGTTACCAATTTTGAGTCTTGCATCATCTTCATGATATATTATTCTAGTTTGGTTTAGAATATAATCACCTTGATAATGGGCTAGCCATACATCAAATCGTGGTGTATAGGGTCACAAAAGTGAAAACCTCTTTTGTATCTTAACAAGTTTATATTCTTATTTAGAGTTTATGTAATTAATAGTCACAATTAAGTACAACTCCAAACCCAAAAACTAGATTGAGTACACAATTACTCTATCTCTCGATATGTTATTGCTAGTCGTCATATTCTAATCATCCTATGCATCAAGTACAAATGATGAAAACCACCACCGGTTTCTAATATTGACGAAGTGGTACTAGCAAAATTTATGTTAATCAATTGAACATTTAAAGAAGAAGGTCCCATTAGATGTCCCACAACTAAATTGTTGATTCTTCAAAAATTTGGGGTAGTTTCCTTTCTCGTGTCCAACATTTAAGACAATGGAAACTATATCGGTTGGGAATGATAGGTTTAGTATCGTTATTCTCAATAACTTTACCTTTAACATTACCTTGTATCAATTCCATTATTATCTTTACTTCTTGAACCTCGTCCTCATCTTAACGGTTTAAGAGAATGCTCCCACTCAATTCAATGAGTCTTTGCTTTGAGAAGCAAAATTGAATTCATGAAGATTACTCTTCATTTGTTCGTTTTAGTCTTAAAAACTGTCATTGAAGTGGTTGCGTTATTTTGGTCAATTACGAATTCTTGACAAAACTAATTACCAAAACAATTTTATCGCTTCGATGTACTTAATGCATTTAAGTACATGGAAAAACAATCCATTGC
The DNA here is from genome assembly GCF_048544455.1 of Silene latifolia. Lineage (NCBI taxonomy): Eukaryota > Viridiplantae > Streptophyta > Magnoliopsida > Caryophyllales > Caryophyllaceae > Silene > Silene latifolia. The sequence goes on from NC_133527.1 coordinate 116,296,968, forward strand.
AAGTAGATGTGTTAGTCAAGAATCAAAAACCTGTTTGATAATGAATAACTTTAATCTATACTCTTTACAAGAGATCCTTAGCAATGGTTTATTTGAGGTTTTAGAAGCAAACTCATATTTGTCTTTAGTTACGATATTTTAATGGAGATTTGAATTAAAAACGAAATGATATCGTATATGAATCGTGGTAAAGAAATAGAACAATATTATAACGGAATAATGGAAAACTTAACATTCATCGTTTTATTAATACTTGTAAATAACAAGTAAAGCATTTACATAGTGACCTCTACCCAACTATGATAAATGATTCCAAGACCCAAATTCATATCGACTTAGGCACGGTATGGCCGATGAAACCCTTATCAATATAACTCGGTGGATTAACGCTTTAATCGATTCTACTTTTAGAACTCTTGGTCGATAAAATTACTCTAATATTTATCTATAGCCCGGAACACATGCAACTACGGTCGCGAATACTTCCGTTGAGCTCAATCCAAATTTCGAATAAATGTGTCCATGATCCAAATCCACATCAACTTGGGCACGGTATGGCCGATGAAACCCTCATCAACATGAATTCGGTGGATTGACATTTATCACCCACTTCCCCTACGTAACAAGGTTTGTACCCCGGTAGGGCCGAGTGCACTCCCTCGCGAAATAGGTTTTCATGGTTTCTACTATTTGGTAAGGCTATGTCTCAATTGTTTGTTTTAGCGAGAGGTCATGTCAATTCATTATCTATCACGTTTTAAGTGAACTAAAGCGGTGAACTACGATAATTCTAATTGACACGGTCGATAAACTCGATAAAAGACAATGCATGTTTAGTAATGGCGATTTAGCGATGCATGTGACATAAAATAAAATGCAAGCATAAAAGTAAATAAATCCTAGTATGGCCTTTCCTAAAATAGAAAAACTATTAATCTATTACATATTCGGAAACCAACTCCATTGGTCCCTTGAACTTCGGTTGTGGCACGCATCTCGAGGTAACACCGTCTTTATGTATCGCCATTCTTGAAGAAATCCGTCTTTTGGAACTCCGGAATGAATAAAATTACATAATAAATTACATAATTTCCTATTATACATTTGTAACTAAAATAAAATAAATCTATTAAATTACAAAACGGTGATACGAGATCACAATTAAAAATTACAACCGAATCGATATTCCCATACATTTCGGGAAATACCAATTAAATCTAAGGCCATACTAAGTAAAATTACATAATTCAAAATTACATAAATTAAAATTATGACAATCATAAAGAAAAATGCAGCATTATAATATGTATGAACATGCTCAATTTTATGCTAAATCGCCTTTTAATTAGCCAATATCGTATATTACTCGGTTTTTACGGATTTGCGTGATTTCAACATTTTATAATCACAAAAATACATAAACTCATATTTATGCATAAGTTAATTACCCTAACCTCTTAGGACTCAAAATATAGTCTTCACTAATAATTTGACCATAATTAACCTTTATTTACAAAATTGTTCATAAATGGACCAAAAATTACAAAATAAGCTATTAAACTTCAAATAAATCCAAAAATTTCAAATAAATTCAAAATTTGAAATTTAAATTCATGAACATTCTGGAAAAATTCCATGACACTCATAATGTTCAAAATCTTAGGTTAAATATTTTCGAAATTTTTCCGGAAAAACAATGTTGCGGTTTATCAATTTATAATAAAATAATCATAAAAACATGGAAAAATTATTTTCATTAACTTTTCAATTTTAGATCTGAAAAATATAATAAAATGCAACATTAGACGTTTTTCCTAAGTCATAGATTATGTTTTATTAATTTTTCACTAATAATGTCACTATTTATGCTATTTTTCTTCAAAAATTCATAAATCATGCTAAAAGACTTCTTTATAGCCAATTATTTTACACACATCTTGTAAAATTGCATGTGACAACATATTAATTTTCTATGACCAGATTCGAAATTTAACTCATATTAACCTAATTTTCTCTTAAATCCGAATTTAATAATGAAAAATTCAATTTTCGAGCATAACAAGTCCAAAAATTATGAAAATTTCCAGATCATCTAAAAATAATATATGTAACAACATATCCAAAAACCAAGTGAAAATTCGAAGTATAGCTAATTTTAGACCAAAAATGACATTTTTACTCATAAAATCACATTTAAATGCCATTATAGTAAATTATGAACAATAAAAATCCGAAAAATTAACCAAAATATCCTAAAACACTTTAGGACCAGAAATATTAACATGCATGTAATTATTTCGTGATATATCATAATAACACAAATTTTACAAGTTTTATTTTGTTATTCATATAACTCGGAAAAACTTTTAACCAATTTGCATGCAAACAACCGTGGCTCTTGATACCGATTGAAGGAAATGTAGATCTATATACATACTAACATACTCTTATATGTCAATTTAATTTGTCATAAAATTAATTAGTGATCTTATGCATGCAAGCAATAATATAAAAGAAGAGAAATAATGTCCTTACATTCAATATTTCGGCTATATTGGGCACAAGAGAGATCACCTTTCTCTTCTTGTTCTTGAGCTATTCCAATGGATGAACAAGATCTAAGAATAAGATCTCTCCCCAAGCTTTATACCCAAGGCTTTCTCTTAATCTAATTAATATTATAGGATCTAGTATAATATTAATCTTGTAGAAAATTGAACCAAAAAAATTTTCTAACACTTGAATATTTTTCGGTTTGATGAGAGAAGAAGAGGGGTTTTTGTTCTCTCTAGAAATCTTATTTTTTGGATGAGCAAGTGAATGAATAAACACTACTAACTTCTTAGTGAATATTAGGCAAAATGATAAGAAAAATCTCCAACATTTTTCTTCCCAAAACCGGTGGGAGTGGAGGAAATAAAAGAGCCAATGCATGCCCTAGTTGTTCTTCACAATGAACCATAGGCATGCAAGGCTAGTTTAGTAGGTAATTATGTTGTTTACCACTAATAAGAACAACTTAATATTTGTCTAATATTCCTCCAATTTTCGGCACAAAGGATAATATGGATCCATATTATTTTTGTCAAATGTCAATATGTCACATGTCATATGTGACATAAATTTGTTATGTAATTTTTAACATGTTAAAAATCAACGTATTAATAAAAATACGTCACATACAAAAATCGACTTGGTAATTTCATAATTACTTGTGCCAAAATATTTTACCAATTTTATAAATCGTATTTATAATCATTCATTCAAATTTAATTGTTTCTGTAAACAATAATTTCATCCGAGTAATGATACAATTCAATTACTCAGACCGTATCTCATTTAATCACATTTCAATTTGATACGTAAATTTTACTTCCAAAATCGTCCGTCAATTTTCAAGTAATTTAATCAACTCGTAACATTATACGATTAATTAAATGATCAATTAAGAGTATTGCCCTATAGGTATGACCTAGGGGGTCAACTGATCACCACCGTCACACGACGAAAGTGTCAAACTCTAGTCACCAATCATTACCGATATATGTTGACCAGTTGACAGTAACAATATTACTTCCCAATTGTATTCTTTAAAATGAGATTTAATAATGATATTTAAATCATGTAATCGCACTATTGTTGAGGACACATTTCCCAACAGATAGTGATGATATGATGGAAGATTAGCAAACTATGGAGGCTCCTACCCTCTTGAGGTTTGTCTACTTCTCTCTTTGTTGTATCTTATTAATCTTGATCATTGTTGGAGTAGTCCTAGCACCATAGAGGACTAACACCTCGGCCCCATTGAGGTGTTCTCATTTTATTGTTCCCACTTTTAAAAATCCAAAATGACAAAATTAGTTTCATGCATTGCATAGTGTATGCATGAACTACACCCAACCTTAGGACATTATTAATAATGTCTAACTCGGTTTGGGGAAGTACATACATACACAACGGGAGGTAATCTAAATTATCCTCTCCGTCATAAACAAAAACCATGCATCATGTAGTGTAGATTAGTGTAGCTTGCATTTAGTGTAGAAATCATGCATCATATTTGCATAATTTCCCATCATTTTGGCCATTGTGGACAATGCCCATATTAGTGTGGGGATGGGGAATTCTAACCTAACTTTTATTCAAAAATCCAAAAAAAATTGAAAAATTTTGAAAAACCAAAAACAAGTCCTTTTCCTTTGTAGTGTAGTCATGTATATATTATTGTATATATTGTGTTTGTTCTATCCTTGTTCACATTGATCGACTACGCCACATCCGAGACATGAGGATATTGAAGACCGCATGGTATGATCTTTCCAATCTCCTTTTTCCTCTTTATGTTAATGACTATGTGGCTTTATTTTGATTGATGCGGTATAACAATGTGAACTTAGGACTTGCATTTAGTTTATTTGTCATATTAGTTGGTAGAATCACTTGCATTAGGATGTATATAATAGTTGCATCATGGCATTTAGTTACATTTAGATAAAATATTTTGAAAATTGCCTAATTGAGAACTTTGACAAGAGCAACTAAGCCATTAAAAATACTTTTTCAACTTAAGACTTCGCCTACTAGAATGATTGTAAAACACCCTAGATTGACTAGTGTCTTTCGACCCATGACCCAAAGCCTAGTCAAGGGTTTGCATGTGAGTCACCTATCCAACCCCGTGATGCAATGTGGACTCGGTTAACTTGTCTAGGTGACCTTGATTGACCTTGTGGTACGGCAACCCAAAAAATACTTTCTATCAATAAGTTTGAAGTGCTCATTTCAAAGATTTTGTATGTGGAAACGTTTTATTGTCAAGCAAACCTCAAATGTTATGAAATGTTGAAATATTGAGAATTTTAGTTGCTTTGATGGAGGCGTACCACTTCGATGTGCTTTGGAGAGGGATCCATTGAATTGGGCCCCCACACGGTTGTGAATTCAACTGCCCAGAGACAGAGTGACTATCACCCCGAAAAGCTATTGTTTATAGGTTAACCGGTTGCCTAATAAGCGATTGGCGAAAGCAAAGGACATTAGCACGGAAGGGACAAACCCCATCTCTAATTTTTGAAATGTGAAAGTTGAATGAGGTCAAATTTTGAATGCTAGTCATATCCACCCTTGTTTATAACGATTTGAGCATTTCATTCCCAAAAAGCTTTTTTGTCAAGCCACTTTGTCGAGCTTGGGACGATCCATGACCTTTACTTTTGTAGAGAACTCGAGACTTATCATGTCATATGCTACAAGCATCACGGGGATCATCATTCCATACCATCCGATCGCTCTTGACGAAAGTATTTGGAAATTGAGGACGAAAGTAGTCTAGTTTAACACCATTTGGAGGTGATTTAGTGCCATCCTCTTAGCCTTAGTAATTTGTTGAACTAGTATTTGTGACGGAATATTTTCTCTTAAATTTGTTCTCTTTTAGTTGCCTCCGCCACTTGATGAGGAAGTGGCTATTCGTTTTATAGATGCATCCATTATTTGATTTTGTGTGCATAATGTTTGGAATGTATCGCCATTTTGGCAAGACCCACCTTGCCTTGCAAGAAGGCATCCTACCTCATGGTTGTCTTGTTGTGACTTGAAGGGGCGGAGTGAGACCCGCTAATTGTCTCATGTCGGCTACGTTATTAGGTTAGTTTAAATAATGGTCCTAGTCTTTGTCACCTCTTTACTCGGGACGAGCAAAGGTTCGGTTTGGGGATATTTGTTGTGACCATAATTAGCGCACATTTAGTCCCCAAATTAGCCTTGTTCCCATGCTTTTTAGTTCATATTTGGGTCATTTATTGTCTTTAGTTCTTTGTTTTGCATATTCTTTGAGGTTTTGTGTCCTTGGTAGGAAAGGAGTGCAAACCTTGCATTTTCATGGCAAAATGAGACTAAATTGATTGAATCCAATGACCAAGCATCAAGGAGAGACAAGATTAGAAGGCCTTTGTACATATTATAGTAGTTGGGCAATGATGAGGAAAGATCCTTGCATCCCCAAAGAAATCCCCAAGGATTTTATGAAGAAAAGGGAAGAAAAGAAGAAGAAACAAGGCTGAGCAGCAATCCGTGCGGATTGACCTGAAGACGCCCGTCCCCAGGACCACAATCCGTGCGTCTTCTACCAAAGACGCCCGGGCAGCAGCTCCCAGAAGACGCCCGTCTTCTCCCAAAGACGCCCGGGCAGAGACACGGGAATCCGGCCGTCCCGTGCCTAAGACGCACGGATTCCAAGACAGCGCAAATTCGTTTCTTCAAGCTTCAAGAAAGATGCCCTTCCTTTAGAAAATACCGGCGTTTCCCTAAGTAGGGACTTAATCGTCATTTAAGCCCTTAGTTAACCCTAATGCACCCACCTAATTTCCACTATAAATACCCCATTAGTTTAATTAGAAGAGGAGGTTCTTCTTATCAATTCTTAGAGTAGTTAATATCAATCAAATCCCTCTTTAGTTTTGTAATCAATAATTAATCAAGTTTTAATACAAGTTTTATTTCCTTCATCTCTCTTTTGTTCATCCTTTATTTTGGGTAATTGAAGATTATTTGGGTTATTATTGGGAGATTGACAACCTCTCAATCAAGCATCAAGTACTTCTATTATTCTTTGATTTATTATTGGAATCATTAGTAGGTATAATTCTCTTAATCCCTTTTTAATTATTGCTAATTACTTTCATTTGTTCATCATGTTTCACTTTGTTGGTATGATTGACAACCTTGCTAGCATGTTCAACATGATAATGAGTGAGTAGTTCCATATCTAGGGTTAATGGGTAATTAGGGGAAACCAACATGGGGAATGATTCATGCTTAAATTAATATGCTTTCATAGTTTATTTGCTTGCTTGTTTTGATCTCAACTCATGCACATGTTATGTTTGATGAAATGCTAAGCCTATGAATCCTTGCATTTACAACCATCCCTTATCTTTTCAATGAGACTTATAAGACATAAACCAACTCGAGTCTCATTAGACCATGCATGTTGTTGGGTAGGGAAGACTAAGTCGACTTGTAGGTGTTGTACAATCTAATCGATTCGGCTCCGGGACCCAAACTTTCCTAGGATTGTAAGACATAACCCAACTCAATCCATCACAACAATAATTGCTTGCTTATAATTTGAGAACATGTTTGTATGATCAATTCCCATGAATCCTCTATGACCCCATGACACCCTAGTGCTTTTTATCAATTGTTTACAACCCTTTCAATACGTCTTGCTTGTTTACTTTCATTGCTATTTAGTTTAGTAACCTTCTACATCAACCCCAATTGTGACACCCCTAAGACACCGCTAGTTTCAATAGAAATCTCATCTCAATTCCCGTCCCTTGGGATCCGACCTTTACTTGCCTCTTTACTAATTGTAGAGCTGTTTGTGAAGCTATAAATTGTGTTTTGGTCTAGCTGCTTCGAACGACAATTGTTCCGAAAAATAGAATATAGCTCCGAGTCCGACCAAATGGCAAAAGAAATGTTCTCAAAATTTCAAATGCCACAAGAAATTGGGGGGAAAAACAACAACAAAAGCAAACTCCCAAATGAAACTCAAATACTATTGATCCCTTTTCCATCGTATCCACTTTTGTGCATGGTAGAGAAGGGACTACCCTTCTTCTTGTCTAGGCAAGAAGGGGAAGTCTACGATCCTCCAGTGTTTCTAACACCATAGGGAGTGTACTCTGGACGAAAGCATTTAACGATTGAGGACAAAGGTACCCTAGCTTGACACACCTTGGAGGTGATTTATTGGTATCCTTCTAGGCTTAGTAGTTCGAAGAAACCATATCTATGATGGAATGTGTACCCTTGAATTGCTCCCCCTTTAGATAATTTCCGCCACTTAGATGAGGAAAGTGGCTATTCTTTTGTAAATGCATCCATTACTTGTTTTGTGTGCTTAAATACTTGGATGTGTCGCTATTTTGGCAAGCCCCACCTTGCCTTGCAAGAAGGCATCCTACCTCATGGTTGTCTTGTTCTGAATTGAAGGGGCGGAGTGAGAACCGCTAATTATCTCACATCGGCTATATTAGTAGGTTAGTTTGAATAAAGGTCCTTGTTTTTGTCACCTCGTTACTCGGGACGAGCAAAGGTTCGGTTTGGGGATATTTGATGTGACTCATATTTGAGCATATTTAGTCCCCGAATTAGCCTCGTTCCTATGCTTTTTAGTGCATAATTGGGTCATTTACTATCTTTAATCTTTCGTTTTGCATATTCTTTGAGGTTTTGATCCCCTGGTAGGAAAGGAATGCAAACCTTGCATTTTCATGGTAAAATGGAGCTAAATTGATCGAATTCAATAACCAAGCATCAAAGGGAAGACAATGCTAGAAGGCCTATGTAGATAATAAAGTAATTGGGCAATGGTGAAAGGATCCTTGCATCTCCAACAAGATCCTTGAGGATTGTTGAAGAAACAAAAGAAGAGAAGTGAATGCCCAGGAATCCGAGCGTCGCAGTGCCCAGGACGAGCGTCGCCCTACTATAGTCCGAGCGTCCCGTGGCCAAGACGCTCGTCTTGAGGCCTTGTGATCCCAGCGTCCCGACCCCCAATCCGTGCGGATTCCTTTCCAGTGCCAACCGTCTCTACAGCCTAGCCGCTCGGGACGAGCGTATTTCTTGAAGACTATGATAATGGATATGCGCATCTCCTTTAAGAGGAGCACTTCCTCAACTTTTCTTAAGGGTCTTAATCGTCATTTACGCCCTTAAAAACACAAATTTATGTACCTAATCCTTAGTATAAATACCCCATTGTACTAATTGGATTAGAATGTTCTTCTTATGCATTCTTAATCTCATCTTAATTGTGTAATCAACTCTTAATTTCGCATTAATACAAATCTCGTTTCTTAATCTTCACTTAATTTCTGTATTGTTCATCATTTATTTTGGGTAATTAGAAGATTATTTGGGTTTATTTGGAGGATTGACAACCTTCCATCAATCATCAGTAATTCTATTATTCTTTGCTTTATTATTTGGAATCATCTTTAGGTATAATTCTCTCTTAATCCTTTTTAATTATTGTTAATCATGTTCATTTGTTCATCATGTTTTGCCTTGCTAGTATGATTGACAACCTTGTTAGCATGTTAAACTAGATAATGAGTGAGTAGTTTCCTTAACTAGGGTTAATGGGGAATTAGGGGAAACCAACATGGAGATTGATTCATGCTTAATCTAATATGTTTTCATAATTAATTTGCTTGCTTGTTGAGATTTCAACTTATGCACATGTTATGTTTGATGATATGCGAGCCTATGAATCCTTGCATTTTTTACCCATCACTTACCTTTTCAATGAGACTTGTAAGACATAAACCAACTCGAGTCTCATTAGACCATGCATATAGTTGGATAGGGAGGATTAAGTCGACTTGTAGGTGTTGTACAATCTAATCGATTCGGCTCCGGGACCCAAACCTTTCTAGGGATTGTAAGATATACACTAACTCGATCCCATGACAACAATAATTTCTTGCATCTTGTAGAGAACATGTTTGTATGATCAAATCCCATGAATCCCCTATGAACCCATGACACCCTAGTTCTTTTAATCAATTATTTACATCTCATTTTAATCATCTGGCTTATTTTCATTATTTTGTTTGCATTGTTATTTAGTTTAGTTGATCTCCTACCTCAACGCAAATTATGACACCCTTAGAGACGACCATTTGCAATCGAAAATCCTACATCAATACCCGTTCCTTGGGATCCGACCTTTACTTACCTCTTTACTAAAAGTAGAGTAGTTTGTGAAGTTATAAATATTTTTTTGGTCTAGGTAACTCTTAAGGACAAGTAAACCGACGAACCACATTATAACGGTATGCTGAGTCCATTTAAAGGGTTTTGGCTTAAAAGGTGGGTTGCGATACCAAGCAATCCAACCCTGGTCTCTGGAGAGGTCAGTGCCAAACATGAGTAACCTCGGTTCCTAGTCCATTCCCTCGAGTAAAGAAAGCCCTTGATACAAACATGAGTATGTACCGCGGTATGGTTGACGTCAATCGTTATCCATCTTTAGGCCCAGATAAGAATTTGGACCGTCCAGACAGGACGATTGGTCTAATGGGTTGGGTTAAGCCTAGGAAGGCTGAATAAAACGACCTACGAAGGTCGAGTAATGAAAATCAACAACTGTCTCGTATAAACTATTCCCTAACCTTGTTCAAGTTTCACCCTGTGTAACACGTAAGTGTATCATCCCCAGCGAAGTCGCCAAACTGTGGACATGGGCCACACGCGCCTTGGTTTCGAGGCGGCAGCAGTTCTCCCACGGAACCTTGGTTTGCCAAAGCACGTCATGGGTCATTACCGATTTGTGAGGCATTGAAACCGGTGAAAGGTTGAATAAGCTAGCATTTGTGGAGTCGCCACCAATTTATTGTGGAAAAAATTGGAAACCGTTCGAATACTCGTGCCACGTCAAGACACAAAGTAATGGCATGACCACTAAGAACTCGTTACCCTTAGCATTCCATGTCTAGAATGACTCTCGAAGATGCCAATGGACACAGATGTCCAGAGATAACTGGAGAAAGGAGTGAGGGTACGTATTAGGAAGCTCTTTAATTCGAACACCTAATCCCGCCCGCCTCGATAGCTGCCTCTACTAATGATTAGGGAAATCGTTCATATTTTATATGTCGTTGATGTAATACATGCAATACAACAAACATAGATTCACCCTAGTATGTGAAATTAGACTATGTCGGTTCACACGTGTTTTAGCAAACAATTTGGTCGAAGTGGATATTACGTTAATTACATGTGAATGCCATACAATATAAATCATACAACATAATAATTACGATGAATAAAATACAATAATTAAAATTACAAAGATTACAATGTTATTTAATCCACGTCAAAAGCAAGCTCAAGACGGGATTTCGAAGAATAAAATAAAAGAAAAATAAAATTAGAAATTAAAATATGAAAATACGGCAGATTAGAGGTGATAATACGGATAATAGTTGATTTAAACCGTAATTAGGAACTACGTCAAAGCGAGAAAGAATTCAGGGACATAAGCCAATCCAGAACAGGCGCAGCATCTGCTGCATCCTATGGAAGAGGCGCAGCACTTCCTGCGTCTGTTCTTGAGTTGGGTTCTGGTTGTGAAGTCAGAACCGTGGGTTGTTATCATTCATTGGTAGATTTAGGATGGATTATCAATATTAGACTCGAGTTGAAGTGCTTTAATTGTGCTTTAATTGATTTCTGGCATCTGGGTAAGTCATAAACGAATTAAAAATGAGAAAATACAGCGGTTTACATAATTATGATGAACTCGTGTCGGAAATACAAAATAACGAGACTTTAGGTTAAATTAAGACGTAATCAGACAAATAAGAAAACTGATGTATCAAATTAGAATCCCAAAACCTCGACATGAACAAGTCGAAACCCAAAAAAATTGACTTGAATTAAAATGGCAAAAACCCGCAAGTATTTAATTACTCGGGATCAAGGACGAATTATACGTTATAATTAAAAAAGGAATTATTAAAACATTGTTTACATACTGAACAATAAAGAAAACAAAGAAAAACGAAAGAAAGGAGAAAATAGAAAATAGAAAATTGTAGAAGGTCGAGGAAGAAGAAGAAGAAGAGCAGGAGCAGCGGCACCCTCAGGAAGAGGCGCAGCTACTGCTTCATTTCTTTTCAACGTCTGACCTCCGCTGTTTTATAAAAAAACGGTTTTAAAAGATTGATTTTAAGACGGTTTTGAATGTGCTTTTAATATAGACCTTACATCAGATGATACAAAGTAAAAGTACAATAAAAAAATGGGATTTACACCCTCGGACTTACATGTTTGACGAAACGAGATTGACTAAAGTTATCGTTTAGTGATTGCTCGACTCAAATATGCGTGGAAAGTGCCCTTGTTAAAGGATTTAGTAAATTGATTAGATTGATTAAAAGTGGAGTTGGTCAAATTGGTCGGTCTACACAACGTGACTGGGACTCAGAAGGATATGAGCTTACGTATTAGACTGATCAAGCACGTAGGCATTGAAAGCAGTAGCGTGGTCTAGAATGCAAAGAGAGAGAAAGAAGGGGTGGAACACCCGCGTGCCAAATATGGAGGCCGAAGGTCTCTATTTATACTAAACACGTGAAAGAGTTTAGGAATGACACGGATATGGAAAAAAATAACGGAAATATTCTGAAAAGCGTGAAAAGAGGGCTGGAGAAGAGGTGCAGTAGCTACTGCGATCCTTGGAAGAGGCGCAGCACCTGTTGCGTCCTTTCCCCAGAGGTTTTCTCCTCAGCAAGAAAGAATTTCGCGTTTAATTATGGAATTTCGGTAAATCTAAACTTCCTTATTCCATAAAACACAAGATACGGAAAGATATTTTCTTAAAAATATTAATTTAAATTTAGGAATAAATATCCAGAGAATTCTAGAACATTCCGGAATATTCCGACTCGGCATTTAAACAGTTTTTAGAAAATCAAGTTTGACCCGGACTCCAAATGAACTCTAATTACTGTCAAAACGACTGTATCGGCGGGTAGATGATGACCAAGGGGTTGACTCGAGGGTTTGAGCTATCACTTGTCGATGAACTTATGGACTGTCATAAAATCGTTCCGTGTATCAAACATGCGGCCCAATCATCACTGGGTGGTTGGGGGGAGGTGTAGAAATGAGGTATCTACATGATGTTGGAGATTGTACTTGTGTTGTTCTATGGTTGTTGAATGTTGGCTTCAGTTACTAACCTTGTATGGTGTTGTTTGTCCTTCTTATTGTTGTGTCTCTCGTGATCCATTATGGTGACCAGTCCAGTCTTAGTAGGTGTTGATATGTGGACCTTATATGGGTGCGTTGGACGGACAAGTCTTTCACCGAGTCTTGTCATGAAGTAGTCTCACCGTAGTTATTTTATTCATCGGTTGTACCTTTCTTTTGTCGAGTTAAACTTGTAATAAAATTTATTGTTCTTTTATTGACATTATGATATATATTATTTCTCGGGCAACCGATATAGTAATGCCCGTATCTGCTTGGGAAGGTCTTGTTAAGGCTCCTTGGTAGATGAGGGTGTTACAAAGTGGTATCAGAGCGACGATTTTAGAACCTGTAACCAATAAACATAATGAAGGCAGTGAGTCTAATTAAATGAACTTGGTGTATGTGTGTTGGGAGCCCCTTGAATTGTCTGATTTTGGGTGAGAAGGCGCCCTCATTCCAAAATCCTGGCCCCCATTATGCTTAAGCCAGCCACTTCGAATGGGGATATGGAGTTGGGAATTGTATGAGCATATGTGTGTAATGTGTAAGATATATGTGTAAAGGTAATTTCTTGTGTGTAGATGATAGAACATGTCATGTGTAATTGCTTGCATAGTCGTGTATGCGTAAGTATGTGGATGGACGATAGGATGTGTTGGAAGAATACATGAGGATATGTGGTGACATGAAAGTTGGTAATCGGTTTACAAGTTTGCTATATTTGATAGATTGTATGAACATGTTGTTTTGTGTTGTGTTGAATATTTTTCTATGCAGATGAACAAAGTAGAATATCGTTACTGTTATGAGTGAATATGTGGATTAAAGTACGTAATGGCGATAGAATCGTATATTGTATGGAATGTAATAGAGTAGAATTATAATGTTTTAATTGCAGTACTTGTGTTATATGTAAAGTAATGATAACGATAGTAATAGTATAGAGATAATTAGTGAAGAGTTCTAAGTATGCCTTAGACTCCGAACAATTTGTTGTTTTGCAAGGACGACTAATCTTTCGTTGAGTATTTTGACTTACTAGACCGAGTACGGGGGAGTACTCGACCGAGTAGGTGGGTCACGCGATCGAGTTTGCTAGAAAACAGAATCAATGTTAATACTGCCAACGTCAAAACAAGACCGAGTAACCCCAACTCGATCGAGTAGAGGCTACTCGATCGAGTACCGTCCATACTCGATCGATTACCCCTGCTACAGAACACGGGCTTCTTAAAATTTTTTATGGCTTATAACCTTTTTTTTTTAAGGAAAGGTAAGAATATATTAATCACTCAAAATTTATATTACAACTCATCCTATATCAAAATGTAGTAACAAAAGAACACAAAAGAATATAAGAATAACTCATATGGTTTTTAACCATAGACTATCTCTATTCCTAAGAGTATTCATGTTCATCCAATGAATACGAATCTTGATTTCAGCTATCACTTGGTGGACAATTGCCTCTGGCTTCCTGACAAACCATTTCAGACGAGCTTCATTCCTCACTTTCCATATTTGATATAACAAAGCAACATAACACGCACCAATCACACGTTTTTGCTGCTTTGATTTCTTTGTTGTGCTGTTGAGAACCATTGCACTAGTTCAGAAACTGGAAAGTTAACATGCAGTTGCTGCTGCGAAATTCAACTGCATTCAGAGCTATAAACACATTCATAAAAAATATGCTGATGATCCTCAGGCACCAGTCTGCAAATATCACATTGAGTATCTGTCATCAGCCCCATTCTATGGAGCCTATCTTTTGTAAGAAAACGTTGATGCTTGAGGGCCCAGTAGATAAAAGAATTCTTTGGAATATTTAGATTGTTTAAGCATATATATCTCCAAGGAACTTTAGGGTTTGATTGCTTCAGCCAATTGTAATCAGATTGGACAGTATATGGTTCATTAATGCTCTGCCATTTGTGTATGCTTAGGAGAATAGAGACATGACCTAAGATATTATCCTCCAAGACCCACTACTATCTGATGGGGAAGAGTAGTCATTCCAATATGTGTCTTTCATATAAATGTGATGAGTCCATTTCACCCATATATGATCTTTTTTTGTAGCTATCCACCAAGCATACTTACCCAAAAGAGCTTTATTCCAATTTTTTACCTCTATTAAACCCAATCCACAATCTGCTTTAGGAGTGCATCAGGTATCCTAGTTAATTGCAGGTGCTTTCTAATATGCAGCTTTTCCAGACCACAAGAAGTTTCTACAAATGGCATTAATCCTATTCAGAATTCCATTTGGAATCAGAAAGATTGTTGCCCAATAAGAGTGGATAGTTGATAGAACTGAGGATACTAGTGTCAATCTCCCTGCATAGGAGAGGTGTCTTATTCTCCATCCTCTAAGTCTAGCCACCATCTTGTCAATCAGTTTCATCCCCTCATTCTTGTTAAGTTTCTTGGAGGAGATAGGCACCCCAGTTATTTAAAAGGGAGGGAGCCTCTTTGGAAACCAGAAACTTGTAAAATATTGTTCACATTAGTTGCTTGGACACCATTAAAATAAATTTCAGACTTGGATTTATTAAGCTGGAGACTAGATGCTGCAGAGAAGGTAACAAATCTTCTAAAAATGCACATTATGGATTTTTTAGTCCCTTTGCAGAATATGAGGAGGTCATCAGCAAAGAGGAGATGGTTTCATTTTAGATGACCACACATTGGGTGGAGTTTGAAGTCTTCTTGTTGAGCTATTACCCCCAAAATTATAGATAAGTATTCCATAGTAAGGGTAAATAGGAGAGGGGACAGTGGGTCACCTCGTCTTAATCCTCTCTTCCCTTGAAAGAAACCAAAAAAAACTCCTATTTACAGATAAAGTATATGAAGGAGTTTGCACAAATTCCATAATCAGTCCAATAAATTCCATAATCCCAATGCATCTAACATTTGCTCTAAGAAGGTCCATTCAACTGAATTATAAGCTTTCCTCAAATCATTTTTAATCAAGCACCTTGGGGAAGCAGCTTTCCTATTGCACAATCTAACAATATCTTGACATATTAGAACATTTTCAACTGTGTTTCTCCCTTTCCCAAATCCACCTTGGCTCTCATTAACAATATCAGGTAAAACCTTACTTAACCTATTGCACAAAACTTTAGCAATGCATTTATAGATCATATTGTAGCAAGCTATAGGTCTAAATTCAAGCACACTAGCAGGATTAGCAACCTTAGGGATAAAAGTGATAGTGGTATTGTTCACCTGTTTAAGGAGTTTCCCAGGGTAAAAATAGTCTTGGATAGAATTGATGATCTCATCTCCTACAATATCCCAGGAATCCTTGAAAAATTGGTTGGAATAGCCATCAAGTCCTAGAGATTTGGTAGAAGGAGTAGAGAAGAAAGCTCCTTTAATCTCAGCAGCAGAGACAAAAGATAATAATATACTCTTGTGATGAGCAGAAATCAACTTGTCAGTTCTCACAGTGGGAAAATGAATAGGGGAGGTTATGTGAGAGGTGCCCAGCAGTTGCTTTTAATAATCAAGGTATGCCATTTTAATATCTTGAGGATTATGATATATGACACCATCAGCCCCCTTAATGCTCATAACTCTGTTGTGAATTTGTCAAGCTCTTATATGGTTATGAAAGAATATGGTATTCTCATCTCCATGTCTTATCCAGTCAGTCTTTGCTTTTTGACTTAGAAAGTTGTGTTGAATTTTTAACAGATATTTATAAGAATCTGAAGCTTCACACTCTGCATCAATAATATCAAGATCAGTAGGATGAGCATTCATTTGTATTTGAATGTCCTCTAATAAAGATTTAGCAACACCCACAACCTTCTCAATGTCTGAGAATTTGTTCCTATTCAATTCCTTTAGGGGTTTCTTGAAATTCCTAAGTTTAGAGGTTAGTTTGAACATAGGTGTGACATAGACAGTTTCCTTCGATGAACTTTGAACAATCTCCTTGAACCAAGGATCCAAACTCCACATATTATGGTATCTGAAATGCCCCTTTGTTTGATTCCTGATAACTCTTCTATAGCACACACATGGATTATGGTCAAACAATCCTTCACGGAGAAAATGAGCAAAAGCATGAGGATATAAGTCCATCCAATCTGAATTGACAAGGAATCTATCAATTCTTGAAAATAACCTACTGCTTGCTTCATGCTTATTATTCCATGTATAGAAAGCACCTTGCCCCTTAATATCAGTTACACCACAGTACTGAACACGTTCCCTAAAGTCAGCAATGTCAGTCCAATTCACTTCCCTTCCTATTCTTTCATTAAAATTGAGCACATTGTTGAAATCTCCACAAATTCCCAAAGGACCAGGAAAAGATTCCTTGATAAACTTTAGATCATTCCACAACTTAGATCTTTCTCCATCATCATCATTAAAACCATAAACAACAGAAAAGATGAACACGTCAAGCTGAGCAGAAATATACAGAGTAGTAATATCAAAAAACTGTGGAAGCCAGATTATCTAAACTCTCCCCCCATAATGATATTGATTATTACTAATACCCATCCAATGAGAGCCTATATTATTAAGAATATTAGAAAAATCGTGAGTCTTCACCTTTTTTTCAACTAACCCATAAAGACCAATGTTATTCTGATGCAAGAATTTTTTCACATCCATCTGCTTATTAATTCCATTTATTCCCCTAACATTCCATCCTTCTATATTATCCATTACTATCATGTCCAGGTGGTTCCTCCTATCTCCCATTTATTTTGCCCTTCCCTTTTGTAGTATAAGAAAGAGCTTCCTTATAAGATTTAGCTGGAGAAGTGTCAGTTCTTAAAGTTGAATGTTCTTGTCTATTAAGTTGTTGAATTACAGGAACCTCAAGAGTTATCAGTGGGGAATCATGAATTGTTGGACCACCAAAAGGAACCTCAGGAGTAACAGGAATCAGAGGAGACACATGATGTGGAGTAGGCTGTACAGGTTTAGGTGCACCAGCTTTAGGCCTCCAAACCTGTTTAACAGGAATCCCAATGACTGATTTACCAGTAGGCACTGTCACAGTATTTTTCTTACACATTTTTGTGGTGTGTCCAATACTTCTACAGCTACCACACACTATAGGTCTCCATTCATTTTCTACCAGAATACTCACTTCACCTCCTTTTTCATCTTTGTAATACAGTTTCTCAGAGAAATCTTGTCCA
This sequence comes from Silene latifolia, assembly GCF_048544455.1. Taxonomy (NCBI): domain Eukaryota; kingdom Viridiplantae; phylum Streptophyta; class Magnoliopsida; order Caryophyllales; family Caryophyllaceae; genus Silene; species Silene latifolia. The sequence goes on from NC_133527.1 coordinate 116,314,922, forward strand.
ATTTCAACCTCCACAAGTAGTCTAGCATATCCCAAAAAAGTCTTATCTTCAGTGGCAGCATCCCTTTTAACAAACTCACCAAGGAAAGCAGAGATTTTTTCAAGACTAGATTTAGTCCAAAACTTAAGCGGTAGTCCACAAAGGCGAAGCCAAATGGGTACATGTTTCACTCTTTCCTTCAACAAGCTATAATTTTTCGTCCAAGGTTTGACAACAACAGGCTTATTATCAAACATTGGAAAGCCCTGTTGGAACACCATATTTTGACATTCTTTGGTGGGAAATCTAACCAGGAAAACTCCATTGGGTAAAAACGACAGTTTATCAAATTTGTAACCCCCCCCACACAATTTCTGAATGAACCTCGACAGTAATTCCCATGGTGGGTTGCTACCTAAAACACCAGTGGGATAGCTTGATTCTGCATATCTTTCATGATCGAACTCCCTGTATCTACTAGAATCTTCCTCACTCTACAGTTTCCTGTGGAAAATGTTATGATCGGAGCGTCATAGTGCTCGTGGTTGTCATGGACATCTACCTCGTCAAAGGTGACAACCGGCAGATCACTATTAGTAACCCTGCAGGAGGATTCTAACCTGTCCTTTTTTACCACAGTGGCATGTCTTTTTGTAGCTGAATATGTCAAGCTATTCAGATCTGATCCACCTGTTATCTTGTTTATTGTTCTCGAGCAAATAAGAGGTGTGGAGGGCAGAGTATGGGTAGTAGAGCTAACCTTACCATGCCTACCCCCCACTAGGTAAATGGTAGTTCAGATTACCCAAATTATACTGGTGATTTATCTACCTTCGTAAAGTGATGCAATATTTTATTTTATGCCCAATGTCATCTTGGAATTCACATTTCTTCTTGCTGTCCTTTCTCCATGACTGCCCCTTTGCTGGTGGCCTAGGCCACTTTAACTTATCTCCAAGTTATTTTAACGATTGGAGTAATCCTGTTAGTCAAGTTGTGAATCCGTACTCACTCAACTTGGGATGCATCTTTGGATCATCCTTCTAATCCCCTTAAAATCTGGTTAGTGCCCTGCTATAGGGCTTAGATCTTAGATCTTTCCTACTTCTTTTATGCTAAAGCTTTCTTACCCGGCCTCTATATGCTTAGTATACTTCTCTTGGATTTTGCATCCTCCTCTAGCATGATTTTTTATGTTGCCTTTTCTTGCACATTTTAAAATGTGCGGCAGGGGTACCTGGTTAGATCTTTATAAATATCTGAGTCATGGTGTAGTCCCTGACGGAATGATTCCACTATTGTTGGTGTATCACGTCCCCATATTGCCACCTTCTCCTTGGTGAATCTGGTGACGAAGTCTCTTGTGGTTTCCCTGAACCCTTGGACCACTCTTTATAGGTCACTGGTTTACTTTTCAGGCTATCGGCAGTTGGCAAACTGTTGTGTGAACACGTTTACCAGGTCGGTGAAGGTACCTATAGATCTGTTTGGCAGACTGACGAACCACTACAAGGCTGCTCCAAATAGTGTTAACCGAAACCCTTTACACATAAAACCTTATTTCAGGGACCCTGATGCCGTTATTACCATCAGCGTCTACTTGAACTGTCTGATGTGATCAAAGGGATCCAATATGCCGTCATAGAGTGTCATTTTAGGGGCGTTGAATCCATTTGGCACGGTGACTAGTGTGATTGCATCCACGGACTGTGCGTAGCTGTCAGGGGTTGCTTTTTCTAGGGGAGCACGCATTCCTAGGATCTTGCTGATCATGTCTCTGAGCTCCAAGTACTGATGATCCTTACTGCTATTGTAACCAACATAGGGATTGTGCTTGAATTGCTGTGCTACTTAACATTGCCCCCTGACCAGGTGGCCGTTGGGCTTTAATAGTGTGTGGTCAGGGGAGTTGCTGCCATCGCGGATCCTGGATGCCATCCTACTACCTGTTGATTTAAGAGTCCTGCACGAGGAGTCTGGTCAATTATGATTTAATTACTAGGGTTATTACCTGGCATAGATCTCATGCTGCAAGTTGCTCGCTGTTGTTTTGGTATTTTTCTACCGAATTAGGTTAAGTAAGGTCAATGCGGTCTTTTTCGTTGTATGTTGATTGTATTGTCTATGTTAATGCTAAATATGAAAATTAAAGATGTAAATAAAGATTGACACAAGAGATTTGGTGACGCGGAAAACCCAATGTGGGAAACGATCGCGGGAATGGACGGTACCCTTCCAATGATTGCACTAGCTTTCAATATGAGGAGGAGTACAAGAGAGATGGCGTGTTAATGTAGCTAGCACAATGTAAGGCATTCAGAGGATGGTTCTTAAATAATCTTCCTTTTTCGTCTTCTTGGCTATTTATAGGGTGTAAACCCTAGCCGAGTCCTATTCCTTGTACGGCAAGAAATCTTGGTCATACCATGCTTCTTTCCATAATCCGCTGCCTTATATTCTATTCTCCCTGATCTCCCTAAAATCTACCTGAGATCTCCCTGGCTTCTTTTGTTCACGGGCCCTTCATGATTACTAAGTTACTCGGCCCAATTCATTAAGTGAGTTTTGATCGACTTATTTTCCACTAGGCCAATATGCAGAATTTGGCCCAAACAGCTTACCCATAATTCCTTCTGAGACACGCCTTGGGACGTCAAATAAGGAATTATCAATTTTCAAAACCCGCGCCGTCTTTGCACAGCTTCCCAAACACTCAACATTGCCCCTACTTCTCCTCCTCATTTTCCGGACCCTATTTATCCCCCTCTCTTTATAACTCCAACTACTCCACCTACTTCCCCTATTAACTCCAAAATTTAAAACCCTCACTCTCCCTCAAAACCTTCCTCTTCTTCTTGCTTTCTCGCCGGACTTCCGTCATTTCCACCGCAGCTTTGCCTCACCGGGTACTCCTTTGTTTCTTTAATCCTCCTTTCTCTCCTTCTTCAATTATGGGTAAAACTCGCCATGCCGCCTCAACCTCTACTCCGGCCGACCTAAACCCAGACCCTACCTTTTCGTCCCGTAATCTCTTTGTTCATCCTCATGACTGCAACTCTTCCCTGACCACCGTCGACATCCCCGTAATCAAAGAAATGCTGGCGCTCGGCGATGGGGTTGATATTGCCATCCCTTAGCCCGGCCAAAAGACGGATGCCATCCACCCGGGATGGTTTTACCTTTATCTTTACCCCTTCAGATACGTTCTTCGATTCCCCTTCCCGAAACTTATGCAAGACTTCTTCCGAACCAACAAGTTTGCCATGGCCCAAATTTCTGCCAATATTTGGAGGGTTCTCCTCTATTCATTATCGGCTAGCCAGAATACGAGCAGCACCATCTGGCTTGGTGAGTTGGCTCATATGTATGAGATCCGGTCTCTGGGGAGGGGCCAATTTTCCTTCCGCGGCCATGGCGAGACTCCTTTTAGGCATGTGTCGAAGTCGAGGGACGAAAAATGGTTTGAGGAATTATTCTACCTGAGGAAGGCCTCCATTCAGTCACCTGCCGATTATATTTTTGAAGACTGGGCCATAACCTCGAGTAAGTAGCTCTCCTGGCGCCTGTTCTTGTCTTTCCAATGCTCGCCGGCTTACTTTTTTTTATGTGCAAGCCCCCGCAACCTTACTCGTCTGGGGGACCGACATCTGCCCGCAACAAGTTGTGTTGTATCTCCCTCCCCGACAGGAAGTTCCCTGATATGTTACCTGGCTTCTCGCCTTCATCTTCTTCCAACCCCCAACAATCAGCTCACAGCATGTCTTCTGGTATGTCACCTTATACTGACGTGTTAACTGTTTTATTTGACACCTCTGACGCCTGATGTCTTGCTGATTGCAGGTGCCAAAGTTGATCCTTTGGAGGCTATTCTTCAGAGTGCTAAGAGGAAGAGAGCCGCCGAGAGTCCAGATGTGCCCTCTGCTTCCAAGAGAATTGCCCCTGCCACTTCCTTTCAGTCTCCCCCTACGCATTCCGGTACTGTCCGTCCGAGCCTCTGGAGGTCAGCCCTCTATCCCGTCATCCTCCTACTCCTCTAGCAAGCCTTGCCGCTGCTGCTAGTGGCGGTATCATAACCCACTTTCCTGATGGTTTTAGGAATATAGATCGGGTGCCATACTGGCCAGAGATTAACCAAATCCTATTTTCCTCACTGGTGGAGGCTTTTATTGAGTTTTGCCCCGACGAGATGGCTGAAAATGATGTGCATAATGCATTTATGGTATATACTCTTCTTTTGTTGTCTTCCCTGTTTTTGAATCTTTCTTGCTGAGTTTGCTAATTCCTCCTTTTCCCAATAGGCTTTCAACCAGCCCTCTATAATAGTAAGATGATCAACGTGGTTTAGACCACTAGCTTGGCTACCAGTGCCAAGAATCAGGAGCTTACTAGGACCATTCCCGTCTTGGAGCAGCAATGCCTTGACCTAAGGGGACGTGTGGCGGAGTTGAAAGCTGAGCTAGCTAGAGCCAAGAAGAAGTTGAAGGAGGAAGCATACCTGCTAGTATGCACTCAAGAGGTGTGCAATACTTTTTCGGACACCCTCAAGCGCTCTGATGAGAAGATTGGTGAGTTGATCTCTCTTGTCACCAACATTGTTGCTTATGCTACCTGGCGGGGAAAGATCAGCGGGATGTGCGCGGCATTGGCTGAGGCTCCTACCATGCAGTCCATAGAGGAGGAAGAGAGGTGATAAGTGCATTTTATATAGTCTTTTTAAGCCTCTTATGCACGTATTTGTATGTTATCCTCGTAGTTTTATGCTACGAAATGCCCCGAATATTCTACTTTGGTTTGTTTTGCTTTATTTGCAGGAATGGACCTAAAAGTGGTGGAATCAAGCCTTTTATCGTCTGTTTTGCATTCATTTGGAGGATGAGTGGATTTGGAGCGAAAATACTGCTGTTACGGGATGCGTGAAGTCATTTCGGAAGCTAAATCACCAAGTCAAGGCTGAAACTAACAACATAATGAGCTGGCTGAGCCAAAATCATTCGATCGAAGGCTTTATTAGTCGATCGAGCACTTTTGGATGATGAGAAGACTCGATCGAATACTTTATGTGCTCGATCGAGATGGGATTTTTAATGGTTCCTCGATCGAGTGGTTTATTTACTCAATCGAGTGGTTTTTGCTGGATTCTGTTCGATCGAGCAGTTTCAAATGGCTCGATCGAGTAATTATCTAATGGGCTTGGGCTTCTTTAGTTTAATTTCGTTTTCTAGGTTTAATAATTTTCTTTTCTATAAATAGGAAAGCAGACATGAGTTTTAGGGGACATCACAATATACGTTACTTTTCTCCCTTTCTCAATGGAACATTGTTTTTTTCTCTATTTTCTGGATCTTATTCTGTAACTTTCTCTTTCCCTTACTCTCTTTATTTAATGCTTATTATTCTTCTATCCCTTGTTCTTACTCTTTTCTTATTTATGTCTAGCTAAATATCCTGCTAGGGTTTAGGGGAGTCAATTGATTGTTGTTAATTGCTAATTAGGTTATGGATCTTTCGCTGTCGTTATGTCTGTGTTGTTAATCACTGCTATTAACTGTAATCAGCTACTTGAATCGATGCATTTAGCTCAATCAACCTTGGTAAGCCTTGACCTAGACCGGAAGCTTGGAAGGGGTGAGACCTGCAGTGAACAATAGGATGCTTTAGTGAGGGCGGAAGCTAAGCTAATAGTGTTTTTGGGCGAATTGAGACCGGAAGGAGATATTCGTTGCCCCTTAGACTGACACATGCGACCGATCTGTGACCTTAGCTACAATTAAATGACATTCACTGATAACCTGACAATCCTAGTTTTTCTCTCTTTATTATTAATCCTTCTTATTCTTTTCTCTCGCTTTAATCTCATTTAGTTTAGTTCAAACAATTCAAACCCCCAAATTGTGACCGTAGACAGATCAAATTGACAAGTAGATAGTGACCGCCTCCCTGTGGAGATCGATCCTACTTACCGCTGACTTCTGTTTGTAGTACTTAGGTATTTATTTTTGATACTGAAACGACGGTATCAAATTTTGGCGCGGTTGGCGGGGAGGCAACTATTTTATTTACTTGTTTCTTTTTGTTTGTCTTTAGCCTTAAGGGATTTATTCCTTGAGGCAGTTCTCATCTTTTTCTCTAGTGTTGTTTTGATAGGACCTATAGGTCCTACCTAGATAGTTCTAGGTAAAAGATCGTCAAAGGGAAGGCTTGAGTACCTTTTACCTCCACCTATGTTCCATTCTATAGCGCAGCAGGTGGTTTACTGTAAGAGATGTGGTGCTGCTGGGCACAATGCCACTGTTTGTTTGACAGGGAACGATGAAGTTTGCGCGTTTAAGCAGCGTAGACAAGCCAGTCAACCTTTTGCAATTGTGCCGCCACATCCGCTTTATCAACGGGGCTATCAAAAGTCCCCATTCATTTGGCCACCGCAACAACAACCTCCTCCTCCTGATAGACAGAAAGAAGAGATTGCGAAACTGAAATCCTTGATCAAGACACTTGCATTTAAAATGAAGGAGTATGATAGATATACGTACGCTCAAATCGATGAGCTTGAGTCTCAAATAGCTCAGTTAGCCGCTGAGACGACCCTTAGGCACGCAGAGAGTGGTCTTACCCATGAAGGAACTGAGTTGCCTATCGACGCTGATGATTTGTATGACTTGGAATGCGATTATCTATCTGAAAATGAAGCAAGCTACGAGGATTTCTGCACTGTACAGCAACAAATGCTCGATCAAACTGATTATAGCATTCGATCGTGTGATATGCCTGAGGAAGAGTTCGATTGAACAGCAAATACTACTCGATCGAACAGCTATTATGAGAAGGATCTCGATCGAGCAGTTTCATGTGTTCGATCGAGTAATATTCAGGAGGAAACCTCTCGATCGAGTTCTATCTTTGCTCGATCGAGTACTTTGGCCATGGAGAGCAACGATATGTCACTTTGGTCTGCTTTGGATGACGATATGGATGAAGACAATGGTTATGGTGAATCCCCCATTTTCAAAGCCGAGCTGGATGCCTTGGAGGCTGCGATTTACGGGATAGAACCCACAGAGGAAGGGAATGAGAAGACAGCTGAGTCGGTGATTGCTCCTGGCACGGAAGAGGTAATACATTCTTTAATCAATGATTCCGACGTTGAGAGTAACTAGACTGAGGTAGTTAACGATAATTTCATTATTGTTGGTATTACAAATACGTTATCTCATATGACTCCTATTTTTTCTTCCGGTGCTCGACCCTTTCCCGGATGGACGAAAAAGTTACTAAATTTTCACCATAGGAAATTTGTTAGACTTAAACGATTAAACATGTTATTTTCCTATGATACTATTGTACTATGGTGCTACTTGCAGTTTTGTGTAGCACATGCGCAGCTATTTGATCGGTTGCTGCGTGCTTTGAGCTGTTTTGACCAAGCTAAATTAGAGAGGCTCGATGAAGAAAAAAGGGTCGAGCTGGGACCTGTCTGAAACTAGCGCTGACCGGGAGGCAACCTGGAGTTTTAATTTTTAGTTGCTTTTCGAACATTTTAGCTGTGTGTGTAATAATTGGTTTTTAAACCATAGACTAGATCAGTTAATCTTGTTTCGTTAGTTTCGTGGGCTGTTTATTGCGTCTTTGCAGGAGTCTATTGTGGATGGCTCGATCGAGTACTCTATTACTCGATCGAACTACTTTGCTGCTGATTTCACTCGATCGCATGCATCTTCTTCTCGATCGAGTGCCTGCCA
>NC_133527.1:117285136-117297636 GCF_048544455.1 Silene latifolia
GATTAGCACAAACAGCTCTCTGAGCATCAATTACCTTACTAATATTTGCAGAATTCCTACGACTGGCAATCTTAGAGAAGAAATAAGTGGTGCTGGCATCACCCATTCGGATCTTAAAGCTTTTAGATCTCTGATAGAAAATGCTAAGTTCAATGGTACGAAACACTACTACAAAAGTAGACATAATGCAACATTTCGTGTGCAACACTTACGGTTTGTGTTGCAAGTTTTAGTTAATTAAGCAACGCTTTATTTAAAAATGTTGCGTTTATTTACATAGGGCATCACTTTAAATTAAGTGTTGCAATGTATAACTATAAGTGCAACGTTCTTATACAAGTGTTGCATTTTGTCGCAACACTTGAGCAACACTTATGTCACATAAGTATATATTTCCTCTAAAATTACATCGGATATTCTTATACACCCAACACCTGCTTATACTTTATATCTCACACATTCTTTATCACTCATTTCCCTCCCCACTCTAACCTATAACCCCTCTTTCACCGTTATTCTACTCCGCCACCACCAACACTCCATATAGAAGGGGACAGCTCGTCCTCGTCGTCATTGCCCACTTCTATTATTCACTGGTTTTCTTATCTTCCATCCGCTATTACCCTTAACACGATAGCACTAGTAGAAAAATGACATTAGGCAAGTACAAAAGGCTACGGTCGTTGTAAATAACCGTAGCCTTTTATAAATGGCTACGGTTGTTGGGTAACAACCGTAGCCATAAATGCAAATCGAAGAAAAAGCTACGGTTTTATGCTAGAACCGTAGCCAAATATAAAGAAAAGGCAACTGTTTTTGTAAACGGAAGCCATTGTTCATCGACATAATATAAAGTGACCTTACCTCTAAAGTCTAAACCCTAAGTCCCTCACTACCCCTCTTTTATTCTGATTCCCATCTTCCTCAACTCCCAACATCCCCATTATTGCTCCTCGCCTCCTCACCTCGACGAATCTGGATCCAGACTCCACCTCGACGCTCCATTCGAGGCTCGTAGGAATCCCTCAATGGCACAAGTTTCTGCATTATCGCCATTGAAGTCGTCAATAGATGCAGGTTATTTTTTTATTTTTAAGTGTTGATAATTATCTACCAGTTCATCTTGTTCGGATAGCTTTTCATTTTTAATCGTTGATAATACTATTTTGTGAGATTAGAAGTTATGATTGTTAGTTGTTGGGTCATCAATCAATTGACCAATTCTGAGATGGGTTTTCGTCTTGATTAATGAATTTATTTTTTGCTTTACCATTCGCCTCCTGCTACCATTTGTTATCAAAGTCGATTTGGAACTTTAGGTATATTTCGTTATCTAGGTATTCGATTTTCAGTTTTGAATATATATTTGAAGTAGAATTAAATTAGATGTTCACTTTGGAAATCTTTCGTTGGTATTTTGGTGTCAAGCCGTTTGAAATTGATTCTAAAATCGGTTTGAAATTACGGGATGTGTAGTTGTTTATTTTGATTTTAAGTTCATGGATGTATTTGATTGCAAAATCTGTGGTTTGAATTTGACTGATAGTGTATTTTCATTGATTGAGAACCACTAAAGTTTTGATTTTTTGTTGTAGTTTAATTGATTGATGCCGTGAATTAAGAAATGACATCCTTTGACCAAAAAGTCGATTTGTTCTATTCACTAATGCACTTGATACACTAATGTATACCTGGATTCTTAGACCGACTTATTTTAATTTTGACTAATGTATATTTTGATGAGAAAATGTCAGTAAAAATGGCGTCCTTTGACAGCCAAAGTCAAATGATGTTACCCCCTCTTTCTCAAGTAGCTTGCTTCCCACTCTTTAAATGGTGAAACATCTCTTTACTAGCTACTTTGGGCTTGATTTTGTCATTGATTCAGCTAATGATGCTTCAGTAACTAGTAATGACTTTGTTTGTGTACTGGAGCTTTTAGTAGGGTTGGTTGAGTTTAGTCTTACAGATTGTGATTGCCTTGGTCCAGTTTTCTTTGAGATTCAAATTATATTGAGTGATATAAAAAACTCACTTCTCTTGGTCTTATTTACCTGTAGCTAAGTATTGTTAGTTGTCACTAGTTAATCTTACAATCCTTTTCATTTTGTGTGTAGGTTGACTACTTGTCTAGTAGATTGTCCATCAAATGTAAAGACGGATGTCCACGACGACTCGATTCCCCTTAAAACAGATTCTGGTTTTGTCACCTCAAAACATGAGGATCATTATCATCTTAAGTTGTATTCCAGGTAAGAACAAGTTAAAATACATGGAAAATCATCGTCATCATCATCATTAATGTTAAAACCTAGCTGCGTACTGTGTTGTGATCCTTGATTATTTTGCGAAGGAATTGTTGCGTGATGCTTGTGCTGAGGACGGAGAATTTTTTGGAGTATTTCTATCGTCAAGACTTTGAGTTGAACAACAACTGAGTGCTTCAGATTGAATTCAGGAAATGCAAGAAAAAATATTGTAGGCCCTTTTCATACTTTTTATTTTTTTATTTATTGGTGCAGTTGGATGGTACCTTAGCTGGTATTTGTCATTGAAAGGCATTTTCTATTTCACTTACTATTGATGACAAACACTGTCGAGTTTAATGCCATCTCGGTCGTCTATTCGAGTGGCGTATCCTTATGTGTGAATACTGTTCTGACTTCTGAGTGTTCTCAACCACGACGCGAGGGGACGAATGCTCATTATTTTCACTGAAATGTATATGGACTTAAGGTAGTCAACATGGTCAGGCCCCTCCCAACTTGATTAAAGGTCATGCTCCCTCCGTCCTAATCATTTGTTTACCTTTGATTAAAATATCCATCATAAAGAATAAAAAATTAAACAAATGATCGAGATTATGAGAGTAGTAGTTCTATTAAGGTTATGGGAACAAAAATTATGTTTGAGTAAAATAAGTGTTTGTGAGGCATATGTTAGCAAATGGATATGAAGTGAAAACTAACAAACATGATAGAGTAGCAAACTTCCGAACATATTGTGAAAGAATTGCATATGTTTAGTGATGAATATTATTATCCTGTTGCTTTTATTATCGGGGTTGTTCATGTAGTGTGGGCTGCATTCACCATTCCATTCCGGCTCCTCTAACGAGCTTGGAATAATACATGTTGTGAGTCTTCTCGTTGGTTGTGTTGAACTATTATAATGACTATTGTTGGGAGACTTGAGTTCACTCGGAAGAGTAACAATATCAATGAAAGTAGTTGTGTAATTCATTATTTACTTTATTGTTTTAGATTATATGTAGTTCGGAAATTGCAAGCGATTTGGTGTTACAAGGGAACAACAAGACCAGGTCATGTGTAAGTCATCTCGAGAACAGAGGGTCTCTGAGTCTTTGGTGTGATTATTATGGATGGACAGGCCTACCTTTGCAGATCAAACTCAAACGTTTCACATAGGCTACACCTTGTGTACAATCACGTACTCTATTTTCTGCACGTCCTTGTTAATTAGTTGTTCTTTAATGCATTATTTATTATTTCGTGATAATTAAGTGTGACGTATCATCTATGCCTATTGAGCCTTTGAATCCTCAAATCTAATAATGTTCTATTTTTTATGTTACAAGTTGCATTTGAGGTATTAACAATGATGACGGGTTGATTTTTTGTCCTATTGGCAACATATATATGCTCACAATACAAGAATGAAGACTTATAATTAGTAGCTTTCAAATAGTCGTTAAGAATTATTATTTGTTCTATTTAAACATTGGTTATATTTGTTTTAGTTAAATAATTGAACATTTGCGATCGAAGTTCTACTTTTGATCCTTTTTTGAAATGTAATTGACATATATTTTTGAGACTGAATCAATTGAATGCACAATTAGAGAGAATTACAATTGTTGCGTGCCTTACAAGTCCTTATGTCGTTGCACTTTATTAAGTGTTGTTTTTGAATAAATTAGTGTTGCATTTGTTTATTATAAGTGTTGTTTTGGGACGTAACCAGTGTTGCGTTTCCAAAATAAAAATGTTGCATTAATTTCATATAAGTGTTGCTTATCAACATGAAAAGTATTGCATTAGTTCAGGAAGTGTTGCTTTTTTTACATAAGAAATGTTGCATTAGAAGATAAAAAATGTTGCCTTTGCAATTGAAAAAGCGTTGCATAAACATGACCAATGCAACACTTTTCAAAAGTGTTGCATTAAGCGTTGCAATGACCTAATGCAACAAAACCTGATGTAGCACTTGATTAAGTGTTGTATAAACTCTATTGCAACATTTATATGACATTATGCAACAATAGCAAAGTGTTGCTATAGAATCTAAATGTAGTAGTGAAACTTAGTATACTGCTGATTAAGAGTCTCTTCCTCAAGACAAATCTCCTGACTAGTAGGGTTTTGCTGCAGGTGCTGCTGACAGTCATGTAACTGTTGCTTTAACAGAGCAACTTTTGAAGTAATTCCAGTATAGCTTTTGTGGTGAAGAGACTTAAGTTTCCCTTTTAACCTCCTTAGATGTTGAACCAGCTGATACATTGCACATCCCTGAATGTAAGTAGCCCATTCATGATGAACCAAAGATTTAAATGTGGCATCTTCACTCCAGCAATTTAAGAACTTAAAAGATGATTTCCTACTATGTTGAGTGCTTCCAACAGTTAAGATAAGGGGAGAATGATCAGAGATCCCAGCTGTCAAGGCCTCAGCTGCAGAGTCGGGGAACTCCCTGAACAAGTGAGCATTAGCCAAAACCCTATCTAATCTCATCCATTTCCTGTCATTTTGGTCTTGCTTGTTAGTCCAAGTGAACCAGCAACCCTGAGTTCTGATCTCCTCCAGACCAGCAGTGGTTAGGGCCTGGTTGAATTCATCCATAGCATGTAGTTGAGGAGGATCAGAGCTAATCCTTTCCTCACAAGAACGCACATAATTAATGTCACCTAGGACCAGCCAAGGCCTAGGGCAAGAAGCCTTACCATTAAAGAAATCCCAGAGAGGTAAACGCTCAGCAGGATGGTTAAACCCATAAACACATGTGACCTCCATTTGAACAGCACCAGAACACACCAGCAAATGAATCCACTGACTACTAACATCTAAACATTGAACTGAAAGGGAAGAATTTCTCCAAATAACCCAAATTCAACCATTGTAATGAGCAGAGTAGTTATCAATGATAAAAAATTGCTTAAAAACGTTCCTCTGAATAGGAGCTGCTTTATTAAATCTCACCCTATTTTCAACAATACACAAGAGATCCAAATTATTTTTATTGAACAAAGAAATAACCACTAATTGCGTTATAAGCTTATTCATGCCTCTAATATTCCAAAGACCAATCTTCATGGGGAAGGAATAGGTGGTGGGTCTTCCTCCGCACTAACCACTTGCTCAGCCTAGGTAGGCCCCTTAGGCAATTGAATATGTAGAATCCCTGGCTGACTTTTCCAACTACTCAAAACAGTGATAGAGCCATCCCCACCTTTAGTATTATCCAGATCGAGGACCAAACTGGTTTAATGAGACAGGTATTGGAGAAAGAGACTGCTGCCCATTCTCCACCTGAATATTAAGATCCAGAGCGTGGCTAGTGGTCCTAGAGCTATTGGGCAGAGCATGAGCTGGGCATAGGATCCCTGTTCCACCATGCTCATGATGCTCCAAGGAAGCCCTACCACCAGTCGCCAAGGGAGGAGGTGAGGAAGACACTGAAACAGGCTGACCACCCCCACCTGTATCAGTGCTACCTACTTCTAACCCAAGGGTCCCAACCAACACACCAGCTGACAACCCCTCAGAGAGCTTAGAAGCATCAGACTCAATAGACTGAGAGTTCACAAGAGGTTGCTCAGTTTGAGCCTCCCCTTTATCAGAAGCCTTAGTTTCCTTAACAGGAGCCTTGGACTTCAATTGCTTACAGGATTTGCGCTTGTGCCCCAATTTCTTGCAGTGCGTGCAATAGAAAGGAAGCCATTCATAGTCCACATCCTGCGTAATTTGTCCCAAAAAAGGAGATTCAATAACAACATAGTTTGGCAAGGGTTCAGCAAGGTCCACTTCAACCATAACACGAGCAAAAGATAACCTCTCTTTGTTGGTAGTAACTGGATCTGCATACAAGGGAGTACCAATCTTGCTCGCTATCTTACTCAGAGCCTGAGCAGACCAGAGATGAGGGTCCAAATTATGTAACAGCACCCAGACAGGCACTTTTGTAATGTTATCTAACTGAGTTGGGAACTGCGGAGACCATTGCTTGATAAGAAGAGAATGGCCGCTTAAGCTCCAAGCAGTGCCCCTAAGAATAGTATTCATGTCCTCAGCCTTTGAGAACCTAAAATAGAACCATCCCTTCTTAAAATACAGCACAGAAGGTTTAACCACATGATTCCAATTCTTCTCCACAAAGGTTTTAACCTGAGGAACAGTAGGCTTGCCCCCCAGAAATTGCCCCACCAAAGTATGCTGCCAGAAAACCAGTTCACTCTCAATATCCTGCTTATCAATCACCACAACACCAGGGTTATGATCATGAGCTCCACTCAACTCCATACCAACCGCTGACTTGCTCACTCTATCTACCCATGAAGTTTTCTTTGCCTGAGGAACCGCATTTTGAGGCCCAGAGGACTCCGACACAGGAGCACCCTCTCGACCCACACCATCAGTAGCTTCAGTGGAAACCTCATCCCCGCCACCCCCCGAACAAGGGTTAGGGACAACCAATTGTTCACCATTCGTCGGGACAATAACAGTCTCACCCACATCAGGAGTCTTAACACTCCGAGCACTCCCCGATGCCCGACCACTATTACTAGCCTGACGCGAAGATTTAGTAAGCGCATGATTTATCATAACGTTCACAGTATTCGGATTACCTCGTGGAGTAGAAATAACCTCCTCCTCTGCATATCTACCCCTTCGCGGGTTTGTGACAACAATCGAAAGCTTCTTTGGACGTCCCATGGCCGGAGAAAGAAGGAAAATCAGACGAGGGAGAACATCGCCTTAAGATCGCTCTTTTTTCGCAGAGAGAAACCCTCTCCTAACCAACCATTTGTTGTTATTATTTTTATTATTATTTTTATTATTATTGTTATTATTATTGTTGTTGTTATTATTATTATTATTATTATTATTATTATTATTATTATTATTATTATTATTATTATTATTATTATTATTATTATTATTATTATTATTATTATTATTATTGTTATTATTATTATTATTGTTGTTATTGTTGTTGTTATTGTTATTATTATTGTTATTATTATTATTATTATTATTATTATTATTATTATTATTATTATTATTATTATTATTATTATTATTATTATTATTATTATTATTATTATTATTGTTATTGTTATTATTGTTATTATTATTGTTGTTATTCTTGTCGTTATTGTTATTATTATTGTTATTATTATTATTATTATTGTTATTATTATTGTTATTATTGTTGTTATTGTTATTATTGTTGTTATTGTTGTTATTAATGTTATTGTTATTATTGTTATTGTTATTATTGTTGTTATTGTTATTGTTATTGTTGTTATTATTGTTATTTTTGTTATTGTTATTGTTATTGTTATTGTTATTGTTGTTATTGCTATTGTTATTGTTATTGTTATTATTATTGTTGTTATTATTATTGTTGTTATTATTATTATTGTTATTTTTATTGTTTTTGTTATTATTATTATTGTTATTATTATTATTGTTATTATTATTTTTATTGTTGTTATAATTGTTATTATTGTTATTGTTGTTATTAATGCTATTATTGTTATTATTGTAGTTATTATTGTTATTATTATTATTGTTATTATTATTATTATTATTATTATTGTTGTTGTTGTTGTTGTTGTTGTTGTTGTTGTTGTTGTTGTTGTTGTTGTTGTTGTTGTTGTTGTTGTTGTTGTTGTTGTTGTTGTTGTTGTTGTTGTTGTTGTTGTTGTTGTTGTTGTTGTTGTTGTTGTTGTTATTGTTATTGTTATTACTGTTATTATTCTTGTTGTTATTCTTGTTCTTATTGTTATTATTATTGTTAATATTATTATTATTGTTATTATCGTTGTTGTTATTATTATTATTGTTATTGTTATTGTTATTATTATTGTTATTATTATTGTTTTTGTTATTATTATTGTTATTATTATTGTTGTTGTTATTATTGTTGTTATTGTTGTTGTTGTTGTTGTTGTTGTTGTTGTTGTTGTTGTTGTTGTTGTTGTTGTTGTTGTTGTTGTTATTGTTGTTATTATTGTTGTTGTTGTTGTTGTTGTTGTTGTTGTTGTTGTTGTTGTTGTTGTTGTTGTTGTTGTTGTTGTTGTTGTTGTTGTTGTTGTTGTTGTTGTTGTTGTTATTATTATTATTATTACTTTTACTATTATTATTAGTACTATTATTATTATTATTATTATTATTATTTTTATTATTATTATTATATTTTTTTTTGTAAGAAGTGAGTAATTCTCATTAACAAGAGAAAACCGATCTTACAAGAGGCCCAACTACAACAAAACCAAAAAGAAAAACACCTATTTTAAGAGCAAGGATAAGAGGTGATCATTCTCAAACCCTTGTTTCCATGAATACATTCTTAAACAAACAAAATACTTTACTAAATTAAGTAGTTGCTCAACTGTTCTCCGAGCTCCCATAAAGATCCTGCGATTTCGCTACTGCCATAACATAAACACCCCTGCAGCCAGTGTACAACACGCAAGTTTCCTCCTCCCTTTACGAGTTCGATTTAGAGCAAGCTTATACAGCTCATGTTTCAAACTCAACACATGTCTGGTGATCCCCTGCCATGCTAACAAGCCATGCATTAAATCAGTAGAGAAGGGACACTCAAAGAATAGGTGAAATCTAGTCTCAGCTGCAGCATAGCATAGAGAACACCGGTTAACAAGTTGCATCCCTCTCGTACACAGGTTATCCACAGTAGCCAGGCTATTTTGGGCAGCAATGGTAGCACTAAACGCGTGCTTGGGTATGACAATGATGTCCAGAAGAGGCTTCATCCACCTGAGCTCATGGGAGTCCCCCTGAAAGATAGCGTAGACCACGTGCAAAGGGAAGTTACCCTGCTGATACCAGGTCTGGAAGAGCCCTTTTGCAGCAGCCTGAGAACCTACTTTCAGAACAAAATCATCTCTGATGTGCAGAATCCGCTGCCAAATGAGAGACCCACACTCAGGGGGAGGAACATCCCAACATGAGCAGTTCCTGAAGATGTACTCTCTGGACCAAATCATCCATATAGAGGTACAATTATGATTAAAATTCCAAAACATCTTGAGCATCAAGGTTTTGTTCCAGCTGAGTATTTCTCTAATATCAAACCCACCTTGCTTTCTAGCACGACAAACCTTTGCCCAACTAAAGAAAATCATCCTCCTGCTGTCACTAGTACCTCAGAGAAACTGCCTGCAAGCCTTCTCCATTTCCTGGACAACACCCTTAGGTAGCAACATACAAGCACACCAAAAAGATTCCACCCCAAATATGACAGAATTTATGAGTTGCACTTTCCCAGCATATGAAAGCTGCATACCAGACCAATACCCAAGCTTATCCTTGATTTTAGCCAACAGAGGCTGAAATAGAGCACGTGTAAGCCTTGAAGAATGCAAATGAGTACCCAGATATTTAAAAGGAAAAGAGCCCTCGACATACCCAGTAGATGCAAGAATAAGCTGCTTAACCAAAGAGGGGACTCCAGCAAAGTATATGTTCGTTTTTGAAGGATTAGGAGTGAGCCCAGACACACTAGAAAATTGGGTGAGGCAGTTTTTAACAGCCTGGACAGAAGGCAAGTCTCCTCCCACAAAAGCCAATAAGTCGTCAGCAAAAATTAAATGCGAGAGAGAAAGCTTACAACACTTGGGATGGAAACTGAATTGAGGTGATTTCCTGAGCTCTTTCAAACTTCTAGTTAAAACTTCCATGCAGAGGACAAACAAAAGAGGAGAAAGAGGATCAACTTGACGGAGGCCTCGTTTCCCTTCAAAAAAACCAACCGAGCTCCCATTGATTTTTAAAGAAAACCTGGAACTAGTGACAAGAGTAATAATCCAATTACAAAAAACCAGAGGAATACCAAATTGAGGGAGAATGGAAGCTAGGAAATCCCAACTAACGGAATCAAAGGCCTTCCTAATGTCCACCTTAACCAGACATCTAGGAGACTTATAAGCTCGTCCATAACCCCTCACCAGTTCAGTAGCAAGCAATGTGTTATCAAAAATAGACCTGTCAGAGACAAACGCAGCTTGTTCTATACCCACAATAAGAGGCATGACTTTTTTAAGACGAGCAGTCAAAATCTTACTAATGGTCTTGTATATGGTGGTACAACAAGAAATAGGATGATAATCCATCACTGAAACAGGGGCAGCACTTTTAGGAATAAGGGAAATAATGGTAGCATTGACTTCTTTTAACAACTTCCCAGTAGCAAAAAAATCAAGAATTGCGCCAGTAAACTCCTTGTGAATAACTCCCCAAGCATCCCGGAAAAACCCAGCTGAGAAACCATCAGGGCCAGGGCTTTTATTAACATCAATAAAAAATAGAGCATCCCTGACCTCCTGAGAAGTAACAGGTCCCAGCAAAGAAAGGCCCTCATCCTGCATAAGACAGTGTCCATTTTGCATAACCAGGCCATCAAAAACTGCCACGGGCTCCTTACTACCTAGCAAACTGGTATAATACTCAAGAAAAGCCGTAGAAATGCCATCTATCCCTGTACACGCTTTCCCATGGATATCCACCACCTTGGAAATGTTAGCAATATTCCTTCTTGCAGCCACTTTAGAGAAGAAATATGCAGTCCCAGCATCCCCTTGTTTTATATCAAACTCTTTTGCCCTCTGATAAGCAATGTTAAGTTCAATATTCTTAAACTTACAGTAAGCTTTAGTTAGCTTCTCTTCCTCCTTATGATAGGCCACATTTGTAGGATCACTGTGAACCTTCAACTGACAGGTGTTAAGTTCATGCTTCAACTGAGTAACCCTTACAGAAATGCTAGAATAATTATCCTTATGGAGATTCTGCAACTCATTTTTAATCCCCTGAAGGTGCTTGATCAGCCGAAACATAGGGCAACCCCTGATATATCTACCCCATTCTTTTTTTACCAAAGGCAGGAATTGCTTGTCCCGCCCCCAGCAATTAAGATATTGAAAGGAAGCTTTTCTAACTGGAGTACGAATCCCCAAGTTAGCCACAAGGGGAGAGTGATCAGAGATCCCTGAGGGCAAAACATTCACACTAGAATCCGGATAAGACAAGAGCCACGGAGAATTTACCAAAGCCCTGTCCAACCTCATCCACTTACAGTCACCATTCTCCTGCTTGTTGGTCCAAGTAAAAGTGCAGCCCTGAGTGTTTAGCTCCACCAAACCAGCATGTGCAATAGCCTCATTAAACTCCCCCAGGGCCACCAGATTGGGAAGATCAGAACTAATCCTTTCCTCCAAAGTCCTAACACAATTAAAATCCCTTAAGAGCATCCAAGGCAAATGCCCTTGATGCCTATCCACCATAAAATCCCATAGAGGCAGCCTCTGTGTAGGGTGATTGAAGCCATACACAAAGGTTAGCTCCATAGAAAGAGCCCCATTAGTAACCAATAAATGTATCCACTGACCAGTACTCTGAAGAACAGTTATCACTAAACTAGGATTTTTCCAAATGATCCAAATTCTCCCATTTGAGTGAGAAGAATAGTTATCCAGAACAAAGAAGTGCTTAAATTTCCTTCTTTGGATGTTATTAGCTTTATTTTTCCTAATACGAGCCTCAACAATACCCAAAATATCCAACCTGGAAGAACTAAAAAACGAAATAACCTCTGATTGCTTTAGTAGCTTATTCATTCCCCGAATGTTCCAAACCCCAATATTCATGGAGAATCTAAAGGGGAGGGGGGGGGGGGATCCACGTCTCTAACCTCTTGCTCTGCCCAGGACCTGGCAGGGATTTGAATCTGAGTGACCACCGGATTCTGCACTTTTTGAGGAACCACATGTCCAGAATTTATCCCAACTTCAGTAACTTGAACCTCCAGTAGGGCAAACTGGTTTGGTGAAACAGGAATTTGAGCCTGGGACTCCCCCCCAGTCTCATTCTGAGTACAAGGGACCAGTTCAGTACTAGTGATCCAGGAGCTATTGGGCAGAGCATGAGCTGGGCAACCACCATGCTCATGATGATCCAAGGAAACCCTCCCACTAGACACTCCAGGGGAAGAATGAGTAAGCACAGTACCTGACTGACCACCCACATCAGGCACTGTATCTACCACTATCCCCCCCAGAGGCCCCAGTATCCCCATCCACTGTAATGACAGTAGGCTGAACAGAATCAGTCCCATTGTCCAAAATAATGACAGTAGGCTTTTCCAAAGGCACATCACCACTGACACTAAGTTGCTTTTTCTGAGATGAGCTGGAATCCTTTTTCTTTTGCTTCCACACTTTCTCTTCGTGGCCAAGC